>NC_141614.1:8370631-8670631 GCF_047967505.1 Dipteris shenzhenensis | reverse complement strand
ACAATAGGATGTGCAGTATCATCACCAGTCTCCACAAATCCTGGTTTTTCCATTTTTCTTGCATCTTGCATCCATTCAGCGTGACCTGTCATGTGGTTTGACGCACCCGAGTCAACATACCACACATCATTGCTTTCTTCTGTACTTGTTACAGAATTTGTCATATGCTGCACCATAAACAAATGCTCATTTCTGTCATCACCCTGTCTACTAGAGGATGCATAATTGCCTTGCTGCAATTTTTCATTCATAATGTCATTCTGCTTTTTATAGCAGTCCTTAGCCATATGACCCATTTTGCCACAATAGTAGCATTCAATATTGCTGTTTGCATTTTGGCCTCTCTGCCATCCACCATGACCTCTTTGGCTCCTCCTGCCTCTAGAGTTTCCACGTCCTCCTGCATAGGACTGGTTTTCTTGCGTTTGCTGCATATTCTGATTTCTACCACGGCCTGCAGATCGGCCTCCTCTACCTCTGCCTCTACCTCTGCCAGCATTTGAGTAGAAGACAGTTTCTTTTGAAGTTCCTGCTGAAGAAGATGCACCCCCATTTCTCTGCTCTTCAGAAATTAGAAGAGCAATCAACTCCTCAAAATCAGGAAAGTTTTCACGGACGGCAATGGATGTCCGGAACTGTGCATAATCCTTTCCTAGACCGTTCAAGGTCACAGAAACCAAATCGTCATCATCCACTGGCGACCCAATGGAAGCAAGTGCATCTGCAATTTTCTTCACTTTCATGTGGTAGTCATTTATGCTCAAATTTTCTCTCTGCACATTGTGCAACTCTTGTTTGAGTTGCATTTTCCTGGCTTTGCGTATTTGTGCTATACATTTTTGCCAAAGTATCCCATGCCTCCTTTGGTGTATTTGCATCCTGAATATGCACAATCATGGAGTCCGAAATACTGATAGACAGCCAGTACATAACTTTCCTGGCTCTCTCATGCCATCCTTTGAATGCCTGCATTTCCTGTTGACTAGGAACATTAGGAAGAACAGGTTCTTCTTCATTTCCTGTAATGAATTTCCAATAGCCTTTTCCCATCAAGAAATTCGTCATTCTAAACTTCCATGCCTGGAAGTTGTTCTTGTCAAGCTTTTCAGTGACAATCTGTGAAAGAGAATCAGATGCCATTACAGAACACTGCAAAATATTCTGTCACTGCAAAAACCACAGCTTTTTGCCTCACACGGGCAGATCTGCAAAACTGACGGAAGTGGTATTTCACCACACAGTCACTTCCTAGTGACGATTTTGCATCAACAGGCAACAGGCATGAATCTGTAACTCCCAATATCTCTGCACACAGGCATACGATGCAATTTCTGCGGCACCTTTCCACCAACTAGCCGCGCAGTGGTTGCACAGCCAAAAACAGTGCCTTTTTCTGAGTGTCTGCGAAGAACTTCCGCCTTCAAAACGGGCCCCGAAACGGCCTCAAATCCGAAACTTTCCGCATATACTGCGCTCTCACCACACTGCGAAGGGCGTCTCAATCTGAAACAGTGCACTCCTGCACTTCTGGCTGTGCTACCTGCAGAGATTTGCTCCCAAACTCGAAATAGGAAAGCAACACTGGTCCTCTTACCAGGACACCACAAACTTGGCTTGCTTTCTTGAGCTCCTTACCACGAACAAGGCTCTGATACCATGTGAAGATTGTGGGAGAGAGGGAAGGAGTCTCACTTGAGGCTTTCTCACAATCACAATGGGGGAATACACACAAAGGTGGAGGCTGAAAACAGTTTTCCTCTTCTTAGTTGTGAAAGCCAAAAGAACTCTAGTACAAAGAAATAGAAGAACCCTATATGTGGGTCTCAAACCAAACTCAACTAACTAAGGTGGCATACTAACTGAGCCACAAACTAGAGTAGATAAGGATAGCTGTCATCCAGCTATTATTCGTGGGCGGTGTACCAACCGCATCTCCAGCTAACAGGTCGGTGACATAAATGCACAACAGTCACCCTGGCATATCGTGAGTGGAGCTCGATATCTCAACAGCTTATGCAACCCGAGTTATGCCTTTTGGATTGAGAAATGCCCCATCAACATTGCAGAAGTTTATGGTAGAAACTTTTTGAGACTATCTCATCGAGTTCATTGCCATTTACTTAGATGATTTTTGTGTTTACTCTTCAAACAGAAATAATCTCGGGTACTTGGAAAAAGTCTTTGAGAGATGTAGGCAAGTGAGTATTTCACTAAACCTAGCTAAAAGTGTCTTCTGTTTCCGAGTGGGAATACTACTAGGTCATGTCATTTCTCAAGATGGTATACGGAAAAAATGTTGACGGTACGATTTCCTACCCGTGGTTAACTTAGAAAAAAGTGTGTGGTGTTGACCCAATCCGGTGCTGTGCTCGATGAAGATGCCCTCTCTTGCAGTCTTAATTATGACGTGCTTGGGTGATAGAACGGAGGACAACATTAACTCTTGGAGTTCGGGGTTAGCTGTCATAGGAGAACCTATGGTGCTGGGAGAATACTGAGTTACACACACTAAAAGAAGAATACTGAGTGCACTTCATTTACCAAAACAAGTATATGGACAAATAGAAATAACTTGTATTGATCTGTGTACAACCAAGCCGCCTTGGCTTGCAATGATCACTCAATCGCTCCCTATCCTAGCAATCTCAGGTCAGAGGAAGAGGACTCACAATGCTCTCTTGTTCTCTTCTTCGCCTGTTACAACCACATCATCTACCTAAACAAAACCGCCTTCTAAGTGTAGAAGCGCTTGGTGCATCATACGGCTACCTCATAGGTGGGAAAGTTGCAATCTCCTGTACCTCTGCTACAAAACGGTGCTCGGTCAGGACTCCATCGCTTTTGAGTAGGTCGGAACTCAAGTAGCAGTACTTAACCCATGGATCCATGTTAGCATAACCCCAACGCTAACCCCAAGGCTAACATTTTGCCTCAGCTACCCTTAGCCGTGTCCTCACGGGCTTGCAGGGACCAACCATTGCTTGAAGCCACGTGATCGCCGATGGTGATGGTGCCTTTGTCGGAGTGGGGGAGGCGGACAAGATGATTGACTTAAAGGGCCAACATTATCTATTGTAGAGGCACGAAGAGGAGAATTGGGGTGCTAGGCTTCAAAATTTTGTTGCCTTGCCCTTTGGGTGGCTACAGATACAGTGAGCTGATGTCAACGGGAGGCCGCTCAAGGTTGGTGAGCAAATCCATAGTCTACTCTTTCGCCACTGGATCTTCATGCAGCTCCGTGATATCCAGTGGCATTGCAAAATTTGTAGTATAGCGTTGGACCTGGGTCACCCACTTCTGCCACTTTGTGCTTGGATCCTTACATAAGTCCCGTACATTATTTTGCATTGTTGTTGCCTCTCTAACATGATTGCTAATAAGCTTCTTGATCTCCCACGAAATTTTAGAGTAATAGGAAGGGAGCTTAGGCATTATAGGCTTAGGAAATTGGCAAATTGAGCATCGATCAACTTACGCTCCATCTTAACAATGTTGTGTTGACGTTGGGCCTCTTCGACAAAATGGTTGAAGGCCCTAATTGCTTAGTCATATGCCGATATAACGGGATGCATTGGCATGATGTATAGATTTTGGGGGAGCAACGAACTCAACTTCCTCCATTTGCCGATATAACCGATATCATATAGGCTCTCCTCCTACCCCAAAACTCAGTGCAAAGCTTATGGCACTGGGTTAGCTATAGGGATATCTAGTGTTGGTAAAATGGCCTTGGCCTACACTCCCATGTCACTTGTATTTGCCAGAATTTTACCTTCTACTACGTCTTCAAAATTGCAGTACACATGTATAGCTATGCTTGTGCACTCTGCTGGGCCTAATGTGGGTTGAGAATTAAGAGAGCTTGGGCCATGATCCCTTCTGGTGCCTTCGTCTTTGAGATGACTTTGCCTTCAGTCATCTTTGGTTGCGACGTGCCTACTTGGACACATAATACACTTTTAGCCAGGTTTAGTGAATACCCGCTTGCCTACATCTCTCAAAGACTTTCCAGGTACTCGAGATGATCCCTGTCTGACGAGTAACCACAAAAATCATCTAAGTAAATGGCAATGAACTCGGATAGAAAGTCTCGGAATGTTTCTACAAGAAACTTCTGGCATGTTGATGGGGCATTTCTCAATCCAAAAGGCATAAGTTGAGTTTCATAAGCACCCGATTCTATGATAAAGGAAGTCTTAGACTGATCTTCTGGAGCCATAGTGATTTGATTATAGCCACTGTAACCATCCATAAATGAGTACATCTAATGTCGTGCAACTTGGTTGAAGATTCCATCAGTGAAGGGGATTGGAAATGGATCAGGAATTATCTAGGAGTTTAACTTTTGATAGTCCACATAGACTCGGATTTTGCCATTTTTCTCAAGCACAACCATAATAGGAAAAAGCCAATCACTACGATTAATGGCATAGATAAAACCAACACACAAGAGCTGATCTAAGTCAGCTTTTACTCGTTTGGCATAGTTAGGATTCATTATGTACCTCTGTTGTTGAATTGGCTTTGCATCTGGCACCAAAGGTATCTTATGTTGACACAACTCAGGAGGAACTCCTTGAAGGTCATTGTAACTCCGGGTAAACGCATCCTTATACCTGACAAATAAATCTCTTTTAACCCCTAGTTGCTCGGAAGAAAGATTGCCACTTACCACTACCGTGGCAAGGCTGTCCTCTATTCCGAGATTTAGTTCTTGTGTTGGCTCTAGTACTAACTGCTAAGTACTGAGTGTGGTAATAATCACTCGCATCTTAGCTAGCTCTTGTTCCCCTTCAATGTATTCACTGAAGTTACTTGGAAAGAGATGAGAGGGAAGGAAAGAGGGAGAAGTACAATAGGGAGAGAGTGAGAGAGAGGAGTGACACAATAGATGCGGGTGTGAAGTGATGAGCCACACCACAAACTCATAGGTTTTATTAGGATTAGGTTTTTCACCCTATGACTGTCTTAAGACAGTCATAGGTGTCATATCTTTAATAAAGGGGTGGCAATGTGCCTTTACCCCAACAACCTCCCACCTAAAGGCCAATGTGCCTAAAGGGGAGAAAAGAATAAAAATTACAGCAATATACAGTTACTGTATACAAGACCATAAAATAAGAATGGTCTCATCCTAATCCCATGATGTGGCGGCAATGTGCAAACCGCTCCTGTAGGCAAGCTCTTAGTGAGCAAATCTACAGGATTATCATCAATATGCACCTTCACAAGCTCAAGTCGCTTGTCTTCCAGTACCTCCCCGATGAAATGATATTTCACATCTATGTGCTTGGTCTTCTGATGAAAGACCGGATTCTTTGCCAACATGATAGCACTCTGACTATCACAATGCAAAACTGGCATATCTCCTGTAATGCCCAAATCTCCCACCAGCCAAGTAAGCCATATTGCTTCCTTGCAAGCCTCAGTGCTGGCTGCAACATATTCAGCTTCAGTAGTTGATAGTGCAACGCATTTCTGCAACCGAGACACCCATGATATAGCACCTCCTGCAAATGTGAAAATATAACCGGTAGTAGACTTCCGGTTATCTGCATTCCCTGCATAGTCTGAATCTGTAAAGCCATGCACCAATGCATCCTGCCTACCATAGCATATGCACAAGTCTTTGGTACCCTTGAGATACCTCAAGACACCTTTCACTGCTGCCCAGTGCCGCTTGCTTGGATTTGCCATATACCTGCTGATGACTCCCACCGCAAAAGCAATATCCGGACGAGTGGCAACCATGGCATACATCAAAGAACCAACTGCAGATGCATACGGAACCTTGGCCATTTCAACCTTATCATCATCTGATCTGGGGCTGTCCTTACTGCTGAGTTTTAAATGTGGAGGCAACGGGGTACTAATAGACTTCCCCCCCTCCATTTAAAACCTTTGCAGTACTTTGTCAATGTACTCCTGTGACAGAAACAAAAGTCCCTTGGACCTGTCACGAGTAATCCGCATGCCAAGAATATGGTTTGCATCACCCAAGTCTTTCATGTCAAAAGACTTATGCAGTTGTTTCTTCAAAGTACTAATCTCCTGCTGAGATTTACTAGCAATCAGCATGTCATCCACATATAGAATGAGTAGCATCAAACTGCCATCCTTTGCCCGTTTGGTGTACAAGCAATGATCGGTCTCACACCTATGATACCCTTGGGACTGCATGAAGGCATCAAACTTCTTGTACCATTCTCTTGGTGCCTGCTTGAGTCCATACAAGCTCCTCTTGAGCTTACACACAAGCTGCTCTTTCCCTTTAACAGCATATCCCTCTGGTTGACTCATATAGATCTCATCATGAAGATCTTCGTGAAGAAAAGCAGTCTTCACATCCATCTGACATAAATCCATGTCCTCATGAGCAACAAGAGCTAACACTGCTCTCAAAGTAGTCATCTTGACTACAGGGGAAAAAATCTCATCAAAGTCAATGCCCTTCTCCTGCTTAAATCCCTTGGCAACCAATCTGGCCTTATACCTCGGTAAAGCATTTGAATCCACTTTGACTTTGTAAACCCACTTGCATGGCAAAACCTTTCTGCCTGCAGGTAGCTGCACCAAGTCCCATGTATCATTTTGAAGTAGGGAGTCCATTTCAGATTGCATGGCTTTCTCCCACTTCCTTTCCTCTGTTCTTCCCATAGCTTCCTTGAAGCTGGAAGGCTCACCACAATCTGTCAACATGATAAATCCAGCCACATTATTGGCTCCTAGAACAAACCTGTCAGGAGGCCGTTGTACACGGGTGCTCCTCCTAACAAAATGTTCCAGATTAGAGGCTGCTGTCTAGCCTGTTCGTCATGCATGATGGGTGGCTGTACCACCATATCTGGCTGTTCTACAGCCCCATTTGCTGGCATATTCAGTGGTGCATCATTGGCAAAATTATCTGGCTGATTTTCAGCCTGTATACCCTCTTGAATAGGGTTATCTGCAGCAGCCTGCTGCTGCATATAAATGGGCATTCTTTGCTGTCCAACATCATCATAAATAACCCTCCTGTATTCCACAGGTTGCACGGGTTCTTTGTGTACACTATCCTCTTTAAAGATGACATCATTGCTACGTATAATCTTCCATTTAACGGGATCCCATAACCTGTACCCCATTTCACCTTCGTTACCATAACCCATAAAGATGCATCTGGAAGACTTTGGCTCCAGTTTGGTGCGCAGTTCTTTGCGTATATGAGCAAAGCACTCGCAGCCAAACACATGTAAGTGCTTATATGAAGGTGACTTGCCAGACCACACCTCCTCTGGCACTTTCAACTCCAAAGCCTTGTTCGACGACCTGTTAATTATGTGAACTGCTGTTTGCACGGCTTCTGCCCAAAAGCCATGGGGCAATGCAGCATAAGACAACATACATCGAACCTTCTCCTGAATAGTTCGATTCATCTACTCACTTATACCATTTTGAGATGCATTATGAGGGGCTGTGAGTTCCTGTTTAATGCCCTTAGCTTCGCAAAACTGTACAAAAGCATTTGACACATACTCACCCCCATTATCGGATCTGAGGCATTTCAGCCTGCGACCTGTCCGATTCTCAACCTGAGCGACAAACTTCTTGAAAGCATCTAAGGCATCGCTCTTATGCTTCAAGAAATAGACCCACACTTTGCGTGTGGCATCATCAATAAAAGTAATGAAATACTTTGCACCCCCTAGTGATAGCTGTGGCATCTCACACAAATCAGTGTGCACTAGATCAAGCGGTGCTCTATTTTGGGGAGTTCTCCTCTTATGAGGAGTCATAGAATGCTTGCCAAATATGCAATGATCACAAGTAGGCAAATCTCAAAATGAAAGAGACGGCAGATAACCCAAACATGACAGTTCTTGCATTCCTTTAACGGACATGTGTCCCAACCGGCTATGCCACAATGAAACCTTTGGCAGCTCGGTTATGGCAACAACATGATTACCTACACTGGAAACATAAAGAGGGTACAAGGTATCACTCTTATAACCCTCAGCCACTACAACCTGGCCACAGTAATCACCCATTTGGAATCCCCAAATGTGGTGTGGTAACCACTGTCATCCCCAACAAGCCAGTGCTAATCAGATTTTTCTTGATTTGCGGCACATGGCGAACACCATCAAGCATAAATATGCGTCCATCAGGGAATACTATCTGTATACTGCCAATCCGTGCAATCTGACATGCATAGTTGTTCCCAAGGTGAACAACTCCATGAGTACCTATGTAGGAAGTAAACCACTCCCTATGAGGCGTAACATGAAAAGAAGCACCTGAATCCAAGAGCCAGGTGTGCATGTCATGGCCATCAATAACCATCGTATGTGCAATTACAGCAGAAGAGCATAAAACATCATGTCTGTCACTGTCACTGTCCTCTGCTGCAACATTCACTGCATCCAAGTCATCTACCTTGGCCTTGCCTTTGCCTTTGCTTCCACTGCCTGCATCCTTTGCCTCAGCCTTCTTGGCTTTCTGATCCCGTATAAACTTGAAGCACTTAGACTTCACATGTCCCTTCTTGCCACAATAAAAGCATTCAATATCCTTTTTGCCACGGGACTGACTGCGGGATTTGGACTTACTAGCAGATCTCCCCTTCTGCTGAGTCCTGCCTCTTTCCTGTACCTGCAAAGCATTTGAAGACTTGCTGCCCGCATTATTCTTCCTGCTCATCTCCTCCATAAGGAGAGAGCTCTCTACATCAGCATATATAAGAGTGACATTTGAATAAGATAGGGTGGTCTTGAAAGTGTCCCAACTCTCAGGGAGGGTACACAACAAGAAGGTAGCCTTGAACTCCTCATCAAGGTCCAACCCCTGTGCAATTAGTTGTGTAAAGATGGCATTGAACTCACTCAAGTGTGAGGTCATAGTTGTACCTTCCTTCATGCGAAGATCAACCAGCTTCTTCAACCAATACACCTTACTGGCTGAACTCTTTTGGGCATACAACTCTGCTAGCCTCTGCCATAAGCCATAAGAGGTCTTTTCAGCCTGAACATTGAACACAAGAGAATCACTGAGAGTAAGCATGATAGCAGCCCTCGCGGACAAATCTAGCTCCTCCCACTCATCATCTGACATCCCAGATGGCTTGACACCCTTCACCCTTATGGGCTTAGAAATCTTCTTAAGCAGAAGTACATTCAAACACTGTTCTGCCCATAATGCATAATTGTGTGCCCCTTCCAATTTCTTTATGTTCAGAATTGATGATTCACTTCCCCCTGATGCCATATCAGATAAGGAAAGTACCTAACTCTTTGTACGTCAAAAAAGACTGAATAAAATTCTGATTTCTTAGAAAAAACCTGCTCTATCAAGAGCCAGGAGCACTCACAATAGTGCTGTTTTTACTATAAAAAATCTGCAGCAAAACATAAAAAATTTCCCTCCAGTTACTGTACCCTCTGACACACTGTACCGTGCTCAAATAGGCATAAAACAGTAATTTCAGAATGCTGCAGCTATTCCACAAGTGCTTTAACAGTGCATCATCAGCTGACGAAGCACAAAACACTGCTGTCCTGATCACTTCTCCCACCTCAGATGAGGTATTGCACTGATTTTATATGCATAAACCACTTGTCATACACTGTTTTGTTCATTGAAAAGAGGCTCCAGACACTTCAGCCTGTCACAAACCTGCAATAGAAAATGGGACAAATCCCAAGCAATCACCCTTCTGCCAAGGGGACAAAAGGCATCTGAAGGTTTCAAACAGTAACCCAAGTGCTCTCAAGCAAAATCTGGGAAAAAGCCCCTTGATTTGACACCTGTACCAAGTGAAAAACACCTCAACACTGAGGTAGCATACAAAATACAGCGCTCTCCTGGCACTTTCACCTGACAATGCAATGCATAAACAGCCCTGTGTACACAATAACAACACAGATCCCAACGTACAAACACTGAAGAGAAAATCTTTTGAGCACTGTCAACGATGGACAGTTAGGGACCGAGTAAACTCGATGCGCCCTGGCCAAGCGTGGCTCAACTGAGATTTTCCAAGGTGTCGTACACAAAATGTGACCTACAGAAATGTCACTGAATACACTGCGGAAACAAGACCAATGTGGGCTCCCTGGCTCCACACTGCCTCAAGGCATACACTGCATAAGCTTCCAGGCAAAAGCCCTTTGAAAATGTCACCCAAAAGCTGAGATTTGCACTCAGCAAAAGCATAAAAGCCCTTCAACACATAGTTTTAAGAACTGAACAGCCGGGAATGCTCTCTCTTTTTCTTCTTTCCCCAAAGAAAAACTGCTATACCTGCTGTACTTTCTGTACCTGTGTACTTGTGCAGGGTACCATTGTACCTACTGTACCTGTGCAGAGTACAGATCCAAGCAAAATTTCAAAATGCACTCCCTGACGCAGCTCCCTGATGCAGAAATTTTTTTTTTGACAAGTACCTATACGGCTTCCATACGGACAGTATGGATTTCGTACGTCCGATACAGATGGCTGTATGGAACGCTCCCGTACGGCTGCCCCTTGTGTTGCCTGGGTGCACGCCCGTGTTGCGCACTGGTTGCGCCCGCTTGGTAGCAAGTAGCAGCTAAGCTAGCAGCAGCTGCTGGCGCTGCTCCGCGCCGCCCTGCCCTGCTCGCACACGCGCTGCCCCGCGCTACTGTCCCGCGCTACTGTCCCGCGCTGCTGCCCTCGCTATCCCACTGCAGCCCGCGCTGCCTACACAATGCCAAGCTCCGCCCACGCTACCTGCACGTTGCTGAGGGCACGCGTCCCGAGGGGATAAGGTGGGGTAGAGGGAGAGGTAGGCAGGAGTGGGGAGGGAGAGATGAAGGCTCTGATACCAGTTGAGAGGGAAGGAAAGAGGGAGAAGTACAATGGGGAGAGAGTGAGAGAGAGGAGTGACACAATAGATGCGGGTGTGAAGTGATGAGCCACACCACAAACTCATAGGTTTTTCACCCTATGACTGTCTTAAGACAGTCATAGGTGTCATATCTTTAATAAAGGGGTGGCAATGTGCCTTTACCCCAACAAGAGAAATTCTCGCTTAGCAATCTACTCGGCTTTCAACTTCTTTTTGATATTTGGATCCACTTGGAAAATATCAATCTCACCCATAGGTAGAATTTGTAACTCCATTAATCGTGACTCAACATCCTGAGGAAATGGATATGTGACCTCCAAATTCTTTGGTCGACAACTACTTGGAATCTTCTAAGGATTTGTAGGAATGCACACATCTTGACTATCTATTTCAATGATCTTCTCTTTGGTACCCCCAGTCATGGAGTACTTTTGCACTCTTAAGACAAGTTTGTCCCAATAGTATTGGATAGGCATGGTGCTCCATGGCGATCACAATAAAGCTAATTGTATAATAGATTCTGCCTATAGAGATGACAACATCTTTTGGGTCAACTAGTCATTGATTGGCCATGCTTATTTGAAAAGGTGATGGCTTGTAGGTCTTAAACTTCAGTCTTTGAGCATTCATAAATGATGTTTACTCCAGAACCACCATCCACTATCACTCCTAATATAGTTTGTTTCTTAACCTTAATGGTGATTATTGGCACTTTTTCATCAACTACTAGAGTATTAATCACATGTATAGTGGCTAAAGATTGTACCTCTTTTGGTTGCTTGGATAATTCTTTGATCTACTGAGCAAAGAAATCCTGACAATATGAAGCTATTTGCATTAACTCGGGGAATGTCAGACTGACTTGCATGTTCTTGAATATTTCCCATGCTCGGGCTAGCTCTGCACTAGGTTCCAATGAAGCACTCGGTTCTATTATATTTGCCTTAGTTTTGAGGATTCCCCTCACTCAGTAATAGACTGCAAAATTTGCTCGGGCATCTCCACTGTTGGAGCTTTCCCTTTCAACTCCCTTGCAATTTTAAAATCTAACTCCTTTTGATCCTTTGAATTAATGTCTTTACTTGAAGAATCGGTGTCTTCAGTGGTTGTAACTATTCCTTTTGACCAAGTAACTACTTGGGAATCAACTGCATCTGGCAGCTTAGCTACAACTACTTGGCATTTTCGATCCACTTCTTTCCTTTCCATGCAAGTTTTGAGGAACTTCAAATATTTCGCCCATATTAGAAAATCGGAATGCAGATGATCTCCTGTAGTAGCCCACAATTTGTAGCAACTTTTTGACTTTGTCATTGGTTAACATGAACCTCATTGGCCTCAACACTGAGCTTACTAACTTGGTTCTCTAAATCTCTTGAACTGACACTCGTCAACTCGTAGTTTAATTGACTCTTCCCCAGATGGGTTATGCCACATGAGCGAGCAATTGTGTTGCAAGAAGCTCAATTGGGTCCATCAAGAGGACATTTCCAAGGGGAGTTGACTACCAAGAAAGTCTTGCAGGAAGGCTTATGGTGGGAAACCTTGTTCAAAGATGCTCAAACTAAGTGTATACATTGTGACTTATGTCAATGCACTGGACAATTATTGGCCAATTAGTCTATGCAATTACAACCTACTCGTCTGTGGGACGCCTTTTAGAGATGGGGTTTGAATGTTTTTTGTCCTTTCAAACCAGCCACACTTACAAATAATAAATACATCATTGTTGCCACTGCCTATGCTACTAAGTGGGC
Source organism: Dipteris shenzhenensis (assembly GCF_047967505.1). Lineage (NCBI taxonomy): Eukaryota > Viridiplantae > Streptophyta > Polypodiopsida > Gleicheniales > Dipteridaceae > Dipteris > Dipteris shenzhenensis. Next base: position 8,658,028 of record NC_141614.1, on the reverse strand, counting down.
AGAAGCTAAGGCACTTCGAGACAACTCGGCTTGGAACACTGCTAAGTTCATTTTTGAAAATATCCTCTATAGATATGGATGCCCTTTGCAGCTTGTTAGTGATCAAGGTACACATTACCTTAATGATGTGGTACATCTACTTAGACTAAATTTAAAATCATGCATACCATTTTCACTACTTACTATCCTCGCGGCAATGGGAAAGATGAGTCAACAAACAAAACACTTAAGCTCATCCTTACAAAGATGATACAATTAGTTAGCTAAGGGAGAATGGGATACTAAAATTCATCCTGCTTTGTAGGGATATCAATCTACTTATAAGGTCACTACAAATCTTACTCCCTTTCATATAGCCTTTGGTTTGGAAGTAGTTGTTCCCTTAGAATTTATTGTTCCGAGTCTTTGAATTGCTACCGATCATCACTTGGATGAGTCAAAAGAAATCAAGGGGCGATTGCATCATCTAAGCCACTTGGATGAGTTGTGCCTCCGAGTAGCCTGGGCACAGTAGGTAATACAGCATAGGAGAAAGGCATGGCATGATAGGCATATTGTGCCAAAGCATTTGAAAAAGGGTAGGCTCGTATTACTCTACAATGCTAAGTTGGGGCCTCTCAAGACAAACTTCAAATTGTGGTGGAATGGTCTCTACCGATTAGATGAAATCTTTCCCAATGGGACAGCTCAACTCGAAGATTGCAAGGGAATGTATTCTCTTAGTTGTAGTGTAAAAATTAAAGGAGACAGCAGGGGGGGGGGACTTAATTATTGTGTATTAGAAATTGTGTGTGCGTGGTGGGGAGTAAGCCCACCATGTAGAACCTACTCCCCAGCTAATAGTAAATGCTTGAAAAAGGGATATCTATGATAAGTGTCAAAAGTGATGCCATTAGTAGATGCATAATCTAGTTTTTAGAATGAATGTTTCTGCACAAAAAAAGTAATCATTAGTAAACAAAGGAAAGGGACTCAAAATATTTCTGATGATAAAGATTTAACCATGCTCAAAATTATCCTATGAATATGAATTAATTGTATGGTACTAGCCTGACCAAAGGCTAGTTGGGAGATCAGTGTGTGTATTTAGATTTAATAATCCCATCACCAAATGAACCATACAATTAATTAAATCATTTGGATGATAATAAAAAGTTGCATTTGAGAAATGGATTGAAAATTTTAAAGAAAACTAAATTAAAGTAACTTTTTCAATCCAAAAATTTGGTAAGGAAAGCAAGAGGATTGGCAACTGTGAGCAAAGAATTAGTACAGAATTGTGTGTGTGTGTGTGTGTGTGGAGACACAAACCTACTTCATTAACAAATATTTTAGGTAATACCAAAAAGCTTAATTAAAAATACATTATGTAAAATCCAAGTCTTCAATAAGCACTCTAGCAATTGAAATTCCTAAATTTGCATTTAAATTCACATGAGATACACTCGAAGGAGAAAAAGACATTACTTGAACTTATAACGAGGATAGAGTTTAAGCCATTTTCATTGCATACTATTAATTTTTTTTAAAATAGATACTTGTTCATCAACACCATATCATCGAAGAAAGTACATCTTAGAGGAAGTCTAAGCCCTGTTTCCAGGGGGGTTGATATCCCTTTGCAACATGGAAGAAGATGCTTATTCCTTCACATAAATTGGCAATACATTGCACACCAATTAGAATGCATGCATGCATCAATGCTTGAGGATCTACCTTAAACCTCGAACTAAATACCAAGCAAATTTCAAAATCAATGCAAGTAGATACCACACTACTAATCATCAAGATCTTCCAAAGATCCCATGCCTTCCAAGTGTTAGAGTTAGCTCAAATGTCCACCTCTCATGTAACCCACCAATATTCTGTGTACCCAATGTTGTAAGGCCCCCATATGAGGAGAAGCCATGATGGGTATCAGATATTGGGAGGGATCCCCAGTTTAGACACTGGAAGGGGTCTTAGAGTAGACAAGATGGTTATGAGACGGCTTAGGAGCCAAGAGTAGATACCCGTCTGCACAAAGGGGGGGTTCGGGGGGGCGATAGCCCCCCCGATAGCAGGGGGTCCGGGGGGCGCAGGCCCCCGGTGGGGGTCTGGGGGCAAAGCCCCCAGCGGCAGGGTCCGGGGGCTGCCGGTAGCCCCAGGCCCGACGGTATGACCTATGCGCGATCCTTCATATGCCCGACGGCATGTTTTCTGAAGGGTCGGTGGTCTTCCAGGCCGACTGTCTATTAGGCCGACTGCCTATTACAGGGCCGACCGTCAACCACTTACACTATATAAGTGGCCACCCCCTATCATCAGATCACCAGTTCTTCACGCTCATAGTCCTCCGTCCAGCATCTGTCTAGATCACCATCGAAGCTCTGTCTGTAGAGCGCACGGGTGGATAGCCAACCATCAGTTGTATCAGTAGTTTGGTATATCAGAATTTTTGTATTCTCTCCAGCTTTCCATCGTGTACTTGCGTTTTCTTGTTATCTTCCGCTGCGTACTATTTTCTTACATGGTATCAGAGCTCAGGCTATCTGAGTAACGACTTTATTGCAAGTTCAACGAGCTTTGTTAGCAAAGGCTACTAGGAGTGATGGCTGCACCAACCCCGTTGCGAATTCGTCCACCTGCCTTCAATGAAGGCAAGCTCGATGGGACGAATTATTCTTTGTGGAAATTCAAGATCAGCGCGATCTTGGATTCATATGAGCTTCTGGATACTGTTCTGGGATTGGATCCAGAACCGGTTGGATCACCGAATCCAAACAACCCCAACGTCATAACGCCACCGAATGCAGATCTTCTTCGGGCATGGAAACGAAGGAACGCAGATGCACTCTGCGCTCTTGTTACCAGTTCAAGTGATTCTGTTTTGACTCTGATTCAGCATACAGACAAGGCAAGTGAGGCTTGGAACATACTGAAAGGTCAGTATGAAACGTGGAATCAGACCAGAATTCAAAATCTGGAGAATATGCTTGCTGCAGAGAGGTGCTCTGATGGAGAATCAGCTGAGACATTCATCACACGGATCAAGAATCTGCGTGATCAGATGGCGGCGGTTGGGATTACAAAGACCAGCGAAGAGTTGGCCAGAAGGTGCATTCGGATCCTTCCACAAAAGTACGATGCGTTGGTCACGACACTCAACACGCAGGTAAGAAATCCACCCCTCACTTTTGAAGAGTTCAGCGCGATGCTTCTAGAGGAGGAGATGCGAATGAAGACCCGCGATGGCGGAAGTGATGCAGCATTCTCAACCACATCCAAAGGGAAGGGTGGAGAGAAGAAGAATGGTAAGAAGAAGAAGTTTTCAGGTAAGTGCCACTACTGCAACAAAAGCGGTCACATGATCAAGGATTGCAGAAAGAAGCAGCAGGACGAAAAGAATGGCACTACACAGTCTTCTTCGAAAGGCAAGGAATCTGCCAACACAGTTGAAACTGAGTTGGAGCTATGGGTTGCAATTGAAGAAATATGCTCCTCAACAGAAGTTTCAACAACGAATGATTCGTGGCTCCTTGATAGTGGAGCGTCCCGTCACATGACCAGAAAGAAGGACTGGTATAGCTCTTTCAAGCCTCTACAAGAGCCCATGAACGTGACGGTTGGTAATAATGCAAAATGCCCTGTGGAAGGTACAGGTACTATCTCTCTTTCCATTCAAGAGGGTGAAACTAAAGAGCTTTCTGATGTATTACTAGTTCCTCAGCTAAAGAAGAACTTGCTTTCGGTTGCTGCGATAACTGATCGCAACTTGGAGGTGCGTTTCAAGAGGACCGGAGCAGAAATCCTTAATGCAGCGGGCAAGGTGGTCGGCAAGGTAGTAAGGAAGAACAATCTCTACGAGCTGACGGCACTAACAGTCTCTTCAGGAGTGGGCATCAGTAAGGTATGGCATGAAAGATTTGGTCATCTTAGTTATCCTATTCTTTTGGAAATGCAGAAAACAGGGATGGTTGCACACTTGCCTGCACTCTCAAAGGTGCAGGAACCTTGTGAAGCTTGTATGATGGGCAAGCAACAAAGGAAGGCTTTTCCACATGAGAGCGGCTATCGGGCAAAGGCTCCTCTAGAATTGGTTCATGCTAATCTCAGTGGGAAAGCTCCAACTCAAGCTTTGGGGGGATGTAACTACTATATGCTTATCGTCGACGACTACAGTAGATACATGTGGGTGTATTTTTTACGAGATAAGGCTGAAGCTCTTGGAAAATTCAAACAGTGGCAAAAGATGGTGGAAAACGAAAGCGGGCTGAAGGTAAAGAAGCTTCGCACGGATCGAGGAGGAGAGTTCCTGTCAAAAGAGTTCGACACATACTTGCACGAGAATGGCATTAAGCGCCAACTCACGACTGCACATACTCCGCAACAAAATGGTGTTGTAGAGCGTCGCAATCGTACTACCATGGAGATGGCACGATGCATGGCACTAGGTAAAGGATTGCCTAAGTCTTTTTGGGCTGAGGCAGTCAATACAGCAGTCTACATCCTCAATCGAAGCTTCACAAAGGCCTTGACGGGCAAAACACCTTTGGAGGCTTACTCAGGTAAAAAGCCTTCCGCTTCTCATTTCAGAACATTTGGATGTGAGTGTTTTGTTCATGTTCCAGATAGCACCAGAAAGAAATTAGATCCAAAGAGCAGAAAGTGTATCTTCATGGGCTATAGCCAGGAGTCAAAGGCGTACCGGCTATATGATCCAGAGGCAAAGAAGATCGTGGTCAGTCGTGATGTGGTGTTTTGGGAACAGCCACATACAGTGGAGGAGGAGGTATGCCCTTCCACTTTATCATCAGCCGTAAAAGTAACTCACCTTGTGCCCGTATCTAAAGCAGAGTTGCAGAATGAGGAGGAGTACTTCGAGGAACAAACTCCACCAACACCACAACATGCCTTGGCTCCACAAGGTAAGCCACTTCCAAAGTGGGCAAGGCAACTCTTTGATGAGAAGAATCCGGTTCCAGACTTGGCGGAGTCATCTGCAGATGGACTTCGACGATCAAAGAGGATAGAGGAGCAGAAAAGGGCTTCTGAACACATAGTCAATATGGCCTTGATGGCTGAGATTATGAAAGTTCAAGAGCCTACGAATTTGGATGAGGCAATGGCGGATCCAAATTGGAAAGCTGCCATGCAAGAGGAGTATGACAGCATCATGAAGAATCAGACTTGGGACTTGGTTGATCGTCTAGAAAAAAGGAAGATCATTGGTACCAAATGGGTATGGAAGGCCAAGTACAAATCTGATGGATCTTTGGAAAAGTACAAGGCTAGGCTTGTTGCACAAGGATACTCTCAAGTTGAAGGCTTTGATTTTGAGGATTCCTTTGCTCCTACAGCAAGGATGACAACTATTCGGGTGGTACTTGCCTTGGCTGCTCATAAGCAGTGGCCGGTGTTTCAAATGGACGTGAAATCTGCGTTCTTGAATGGACATCTCAAGGAGGAGGTATATGTGTTCCAGCCACCAGGATTTGAGGTGCCCAATTCAGAGAACAAGGTTTGCAAACTAAAGAAGGCATTGTACGGGCTGAAACAGGCCCCAAGGGCATGGTACCAACGGATTGATAGCTTTCTCATATCTATTGGTTTCTCAAAAAGTGCTTCTGATGCTAACCTGTATGTTTGTAAGCAGGATGGCAAGTATGTGGTAATAGTCCTTTACGTGGATGACTTGATCATCATAGGAGATCATGAGAAGATGCTGCAACAGTTGAGGGAGTCGTTGAGTTCCGAGTTTGAGATGACAGATTTGGGGCTCATGCACTTTTGCCTCGGCATTGAGGTTTGGCAAAAACCTGGCAGGATTTTCATCTCTCAGCAGAGATATGCTCGCGAGATCTTGAAGGCATTCGGTATGACCGAGTGTAAGGACGTGGTCTCTCCCATGGAGGTGAATGGTAAGCTCTCAGTGGAGGATGCATCACCACTTGTCGACATCAAGGAGTATAGGAAACTTGTGGGGAGTCTCATTTTTCTGTGCAACACTAGACCTGATATCAGCTTTGCAGTTGGTGTACTTAGTAGGTTCTCAAATCAACCTCGAGAGAACCATTGGAAAGCAGGGATGCGTGTGCTAAAGTACGTGAAAGGTACACTGGAGTATGGCATTACCTACAGAGCAGGGAAGACCTTGGCGGGTTACTGTGACTCAGATTGGGCGGGAGATTGTGATTCTAGAAAGTCAGTTTCTGGATATTGTTTTTCACTTGGTTCAGGAGTGTTCTCTTGGATTAGCAAGAAGCAACCAACAGTGGCACTATCTTCGACGGAAGCTGAGTACAAGGCAGCATGCATTGCTGCTTGTGAAGCAGTTTGGCTAAGGAGGATCCTGCAAGACATAGGAGTTCCAATCGAAGATGCGACGGTTCTAAAATGCGACAATCAGAGTTGCATGGCCATTGCAAAGAATCCTGTGTTCCATGCTCGTACAAAGCACATAGAGATCCAGTATCACTACGTACGAGAGCTCATCGAGGATGGAGTCATAGAGTTGGAGTATTGTCCCACAGAGGACAATTGCGCAGATATCTTCACGAAGGCTCTTGGGAGTGATTTATTGTTGCGGCATCTACATCGACTCGGCATTGGTCCGAACACGTAGTTCATCTTCGGGTGAACATTGAGGGGGGGTGTTAGAGTTAGCTCAAATGTCCACCTCTCATGTAACCCACCAATATTCTGTGTACCCAATGTTGTAAGGCCCCCATATGAGGAGAAGCCATGATGGGTATCAGATATTGGGAGGGATCCCCAGTTTAGACACTGGAAGGGGTCTTAGAGTAGACCAGATGGTTATGAGACGGCTTAGGAGCCAAGAGTAGATACCCGTCTGCACAAAGGGGGGGTTCGGGGGGGCGATAGCCCCCCCGATAGCAGGGGGTCCGGGGGACGCAGGCCCCCGGTGGGGGTCTGGGGGCAAAGCCCCCAGCGGCAGGGTCCGGGGGCTGCCGGTAGCCCCAGGCCCGACGGTATGACCTATGCGCGATCCTTCATATGCCCGACGGCATGTTTTCTGAAGGGTCGGTGGTCTTCCAGGCCGACTGTCTATTAGGCCGACTGCCTATTACAGGGCCGACCGTCAACCACTTACACTATATAAGTGGCCACCCCCTATCATCAGATCACCAGTTCTTCACGCTCATAGTCCTCCGTCCAGCATCTGTCTAGATCACCATCGAAGCTCTGTCTGTAGAGCGCACGGGTGGACAGCCAACCATCAGTTGTATCAGTAGTTTGGTATATCAGAATTTTTGTATTCTCTCCAGCTTTCCATCGTGTACTTGCGTTTTCTTGTTATCTTCCGCTGCGTACTATTTTCTTACACCAAGTTCTCTCCATCTGATTCACTTCCCAACATCTTATGCTGGCATGTCATCCTTAGGGAGGATGCAACATTGCCTCAATGAATCCCACCATGTTTTTCTCATTATCGATGCCCAATGCTCTTCATCAACTTGAAATGCATACATCTAATGTTGCACAACAACCCACCGTCAAGTTTAGAACAAGATCTAATAGTGGTGTCATCACCTCAATGAAAGATTCCATGAAGCGAGGATTCTTTTTGCATCCACTTTGCCAACATACTAGGTACTCTCCATAGCACCAAGCAACAAAATTGAGCACTTTTCAAGTCCACCCACCAATCATACTTTTTACTATCAATAATACCAAAAAATATTTGAATATAAGAATCAATTAGCAATGGCACTACATTCCATCATCATAAAAGTGCCTACATTTGATTAGAAAGGAGTGTCTAATGCTGTCACGTATAAAAGTTAGAGATGGATGATCATGTATCTTATCTGTGCTTGAAAATCTTGTATAAACCTTGAAATGATAAACATCTAATGCATATGCACATAAATTATGATCAAGGCAGGGATGTTGTGACTTTTCTTAAATGTTTCAATAGACTATAGGAATAAAAGTTTTAAGGCTTTTGATTCAAAAGGTGGAGAGAAAAACCATGAGATTACTAACAATGCAAAGAGGATATTCAAATGGGTCTTCACTATTTTTCCTGCTTGATTCCTTGTGGTTTAGGGTGTAATGTTCAAACGACGTCCATGCTTATTCTAATACCCTACCATCAATTTCTTTGATCCATAAACATAGCAATGTTGAGGACTAGAAGATCTTAACAAATATAATCAAAAAATAATTTCCTATCAAAGATTAGAAACATCCCAAAATTACCAAACTTACAATCCATGAAGTCTATTGCAATGAAATGTTCAAACAAAGTCCATGTGCTTTGATAGACCACCTCAATTAGTTTTGTTCTCATTAATTACTATTTGCAACCAATTTGTGAGAGCCATTCCTCACAATACACCTTGATTCCCCTCTCAACCATGTGTGTGGCTGAGAAGTGATGCCCATAAGACATCCCTTATATCTTGTTCATGCACTATATTATCAATAGTAGTTGCATTCCACTCATGTCGAATGCTTGAGGAATGTGGAGGTCTCTCTCGACTGTTAGAGGATTCCAACATGGTATTAGATGATGAAGGGCCTCTTCTAGGACACACCACATACACATACTCATATTAATGACTATCATGAATCCCTGATCCTTGACCTGCCCTTTTTTCTTCTTCTTCTTCTTCTTTTTCTATACCCACCCATTTTCTCTTTCCTACACTTTCAAGTTCATGAGGGAGATATGTAGGGTCATTGCTAATAATTTCAACTATATCAATTGTAGAATGCATATGTTTGAGTGCCTGATGTGGACCTATATACCTTAATCTAGCTAGACTAATTCAATGCAAAATATTTTCCAAAGAAAGACTTGATCCAATATGCCTTGCCCTTTCATGTTGCTTACATCATGCATTTTGCAACAATGGAGTAGTCAAGTCCGCAACATAAGCATTGCATGCATAGAATAGAGCCATGCTTGAGTGAATGACATCCTATTGAATTATGTATGGCCATGCATGTAGAAGAGGGGCCACTAGTTGGAGATAACAATGCCAACTTTGTGTGCAAAGTTTGTGTGTTTAAAGCCAAGAGCACACACTACATGAATATACATTACGTGAGTGGAATGGAGACATGAGTGAGCTATAACTTGTTAATTGTAGCTAGGTAAATTGTATGTGGTTCCATTAGATAGCAATGACTCTGTGTGAATGAGTAAAGACTCTTACATCTCTCAACCCTCGTTTTGATGGACTACATTAAAGTCCAAATGGCCAAAATGATCCCACCTTCTTGTAAACTTATGTTACATTTGATTCTTTGCTTCAAACACAGACAAGAGAGCTCTTTTGGTTGAGAAAACACTAATTGTTAATACTGTGGGTAGTATATGCTTGAATTGAGTTGCCTAATAAAGGAACTCAATACTTTGCTTCAAGAAACATGATTTTGTTTGGGAGTAGAGACATGGGCTAGCCCCTTCAACTATGTGTGGTGTGGCATATAGTTGGAAGGTGACGTGGAAGAGCATGTCATCGAATCATAGCATTGCTAGCATAGAGCCCCTCAACCCCCCTTGGAAGGCGATGATTGTGCCCCCTTCAATTGTTTGCAGAGCACACATAGTCTAAGGGCAAATAGATCTTGAGTAGAGTTCTTCTAGCATTAGGAGCTTGATCTCCATTACCCAATTTTCATAGAGATAAATTTCTTAGGAATTGATTTGGTTTCAAGTCCAATTGTTTGAGGGAAGTTCAAAGAGCTTCCATGGTAGGAATTAGACCATTTTGAGAGTTTAGAGGTTGTAAGTACATTCCAAACCTTGAGCAAAGTCAAAGTGCCCTTAGGCATCTTTGAGGCTTAGTTGTCGGAAAGTCAGTCATTGGGACTTTGTGCAAGGTCGCACACAGTTGAAGGGAAAAGTAGTGGATGAACCTTAAAGAAAAGAAAGACGTTGAGCAATATTTGGAGAGATTGAATTCACTTAGCGATCTTTGGAGGACTTTAGTTCTTTGGCGTGCAATGATTGGTTGATGGCAGCAATGTTGGGTGATGTGGGAGTCATGAGAAACCATTTTCCAGGCTTGTTCTGTATTTTAGTAAGCACCTATTTCATCCAAATTCATTTTGTGAGATAATTTTGGATCAAACATGAACAAAAAAGAGGCTCTTCTAAAACAAAACATTGAGTCAAAAAGTAAGATTAAAAAAAATCAAATTAGAAAAAATGACGTGACATGGTATTAAAACTAGAGTACATTAAAAAAAGAGGACATCACATTGTTAAAAGAGACAAAAAGTAAGATTAAAAAAAGAAAAAAAAATGATGTGATATGTTATTAAAATTAGAGTACATTAAAAAAAGAGGACATCACATTTAAAGAAGTTCATCATATAACTCAAAGCCATATGGTGTCAAAAAACACCTTACATTAGCTTAGCCCTACATGGCTTCTTGTAGAAAATACAAGATAATCTAAACAAAATGTATTAGCAATGCTCAGCCCTACCAGGCTTGTTGCAGAGAATACAAGATAATCTAAACAAACTATATTAGCAATTCTAATATTTGCTTATTGCAGAGAATACAAAATAAGATTGCAAATGATGTGGCAGAGAAAAGTTTAGAAGATCTCATCATTGGTCTCTCTTATCTTCTCAATAACCCAATCTTCCACTGCCTCCACCTCTGTATCCTCAACATAATTACATGCAAGGAAGAAATTCAAGCAGTCACATATTGTTTCTTTATAATTTCTTTGTGAGGCTCTTATTGTTCTCTCAGCATCTGCATCAAATCACCGATACCGAGAGCTATGATAATGAAGGTTACTTATGAACTCTAAGAGATCTTGTCATGCTTTTTATTATTATCTCTTAAAATTCTTTCTCTCTCTACTATCTTGAGAGTCTCCTCCCTCTCTGCGCACCTCTGTGCATCAAATTCCTCTCTCTCCATCCATGTCAATGGAGAGCCTTGTCAAATTCTAATCTCTCTCTATGCTCATTGGTCGGTAATCCATTCTTTGAGATTGTTAATTTTGGACTCCACGTCTTCGATGATGCCAAGGACATCCATAGGTGGGGAGATGATAAAGAAAGAGAGATGGACTAGGATGGAAGAAAGAAGAGGGTGTTTGTGGAAGGGCTAGGATGGAAGAATACAAGTTAATGAGAAGCACTAGAATGGAAGAAAGAAGAGAGTGTTTGTGGAAGGACTATGATGTAAGAAAATAGTATGCAGCGGAAGATAACAACAAAACGCAAGTACACGATGGAAAGCTGGAGAGAATACAAAAAATTCTGATATACCAAACTGCTGATACAACTGATGGTTGGCTGTCCACCCGTGCGCTCTACAGACAGAGCTTCGATGGTGATCTAGACAGATGCTGGACGGAGGACTATGAGCGTGAAGAACTGGTGATCTGATGATAGGGGGTGGCCACTTATATAGTGTAAGTGGTTGACGGTCGGCCCTGTAATAGGCAGTCGGCCTAATAGACAGTCGGCCTGGAAGACCAACCGACCCTTCAGAAAACATGCCGTCGGGCAGATGAAGGATCGCGCATAGGTCATACCGTCGGGCCTGGGGCTACCGGCAGCCCCCGGACCCTGCCGCTGGGGGCTTTGCCCCCAGACCCCCACCGGGGGCCTGCGCCCCCCGGACCCCCTGCTATCGGGGGGGCTATCGCCCCCCCAAACCCCCCCTTTGTGCAGACGGGTATCTACTCTTGGCTCCTAAGCCGTCTCATAACCATCTGGTCTACTCTAAGACCCCTTCCAGTGTCTAAACTGGGGATCCCTCCCAATATCTGATACCCATCATGGCTTCTCCTCATATGGGGGCCTTACAACATTGGGTACACAGAATATTGGTGGGTTACATGAGAGGTGGACATTTGAGCTAACTCTAACATATGATAGAAGAATACAAGTTACTGAGAAGCACTAGGATGGAAGAAAGAAGAGAGTGTTTGTGGAAGGATTAGGATGGAAGAATACAAGTTACTGAGAAGGACTAGGATGGGAGAAATAAGAGAGTGTTTTTGGAAGGACTAGGATGGAAGAATACAAGTTCACTAATGCACGGTATGTTCGCTATGATAAGGATAAGGTTTGGAATAAAGTGAGTGGAGCATTGGGAATGCTCTACTTTAAGTAAGTGGAGATGGTCCAACTAACACTTTAACCAATAATGTGAAATGAAAGGTTTGGAATAAAATCAGTGGAGCATTGGGAATGTTGTACTTTAAGTGAGTGGAGCATTGGGAATTGATACTTTGAAGTGAAAGATTACAAATAATTATTATGTTCTCCTCATCACACATTTATTTCCAGATAATCACATCATCACACATTCATATCATAAAATTGTATGCATGAAATAATGATATAAATATCATGAGTAAATGCCACTTAAGTAATAAGTCACAAATTGGTGTTTAATCAACAAAAACAACATCAGGATTCCATACATTGCAACAAATAAATGTCAATCATAATACTCATGGAATAAACAACATCATGAGAATATGCTCCTCATGCATATATACAAAAACATCATACATGCATCACAACTCTTCTGATGCTTCTAATGGAGGTTGTGGCAACTCTTCTGATGCTTCCAATGGAGGCTGTGGTGCTCTAGGTGTACACTGAGCCTCTACTTCTTCTGTAGTGTGTAGTGCTTTCAGAGTAGACTCACTCTCCTCTTCCTTAAATGCAAGCGGAGGCTGTGGCAACTCTTTTGATGCTTCCAGTGGAGGCTGTGGTGCTATAGGTGTACACAGAGTCTCTACTTCTTTTGTACTGTGTAGTGCTTTCAGAGCAGACTCAGTCTTCTCTTCCTTAAATGCAAGCTCTGATATTGCTTCAATTGCATGTTGTATTCCAATGGTAGCAATTAGGTTTTGAATGATTTCAGCCCTTAAAAATTGGATATCCTCCTTTGAATATTTGAGCTTCGAAGATTCTTTCGATGAGACCTGTGGCTTAAGTGAGAAGATTTCTTTGAAAATCAACATGCAATTATAGGCAACTCTCCACCCATAGCTATGCCCATCTTCCTTCTCCACTACTAAATGCCTTTGGAAGTCTAGTGAGTCTTTATACTGTCCTGTTTCTCTGATAGCAGATACCAACTTCTCAACCAACTTTCTCATCATGACATATTAAAAGAACTTAGTGTGTCTATTATATAAGATACATGATATATACTCTTATTTCTTCAAAAATTAATTTTACTATGGAACTACTATCTACTATCACACTTGGTATGGTTTGCTTCTTGACTCTGATGGTGATCACACTGGTACTTCTTCATCGACCATTGGAGTGTCAATGGCAGGTATATTGACAAATATTCTACCTCTTTTAGATTCTTGTATGATTCTTTAATTTCTTGCACAAAGAAATCATGACGATAATTCGGAGCTATCCACATTAACTCAACAAATGTCAAATTGATTTGCATGCTCTTGAATTTTTCCAATACTCGGGCTAGCTCTATGCTAGAATCTAACAAAGTGCTTGGTTTCTGTCTACTAGCCTTTGAAGATTCACCTTGCTTGATAATAGATGTCTGTGAATATTACCCTAAGTACCAAGCAAGGTGAATCTTCAAAGGCAACTGCACAAGAACCAAGCACTTCATCAGATTCTAGCATAGACCTAGCATGAGTTCCATCTGTCGTGACTTGACATCTTGAGGAAATGGACTTGTAACTTCAAAATCCTTAGGTAGACAACTGCAAAAAATATTCAGAGGATTTATAGGAATGCAAACATATTGGTCATGTTTTTTGATGATCATTTCTTCGAACCCCAATCATGGAGTACTTTTTCACTTTTAAGCCAAGGTAATCCAAACATAATCACATATGCATGTTGCTCCATGGCAATTACAATAACATTTACTATATAATAAATACCACCTATAGAAATGACATCTTGTAGCATATCTTTTGGTTCAACTGGCTATTGATTTGCCATGCATACTTAGAAGGAGATGCTTTGAAGGACTTGAACTTCAATCTCTAAGCACTTTCTTTAGAAATTATTTTACTATGGAACCACCATCTACTATCACAAATTCTCTTCAAGGTCCCAAACCACCAGACTCCAATGTGCCCTACACGAATAATTAAGAACCATTATTATTTAACACAATGTTGCCAGTAGAAGATGAAAAATAAGGTTGCGATGATACTTACATCTCGTGATATACCATAAACAAGACTCACACACCATCTAAATGTAAAGGATGTAACCATTTACAAACATCGGATGTTGTCTTTCTGCTATCGCTATAAGTATAGGAGAAAGGAGGGAATCCAGCATATACACAGAAAATTGTTAGATAACTATACTGCACCAATAAATAAATGAATATTAGCTCATTAGATTCAATCAAAATATTGAATTATCAAGCAAAGAAAAACTTTGTATCAAACCGGAGAACGGCCATCATAATGTTGTTATTGACCTCGTTTGAAGGAATAGAGAGGATTGAAATCTCCTCTCCACCAAATTAAAGATACTGAGGTCTATGTTGAATCATAACCCTAACATTAAATGAGCTTTCCAATTCTTCCAATGCAGCCGCGTTTGTAGAGTTTCTTCTATCCCCTTTGACTCTTTGATGGCATTCATTTCACACTTCCGAGCCATTATCTATTTGACTTGTGGGAGGGTCCATAATGTTGCCCTTACTGATTGCTCGAATGGTACATGTTATAAATGCATAGAGATGCAAGTCCGCATATGTTGATAGTGTGGTGTCATTTTGTATCTCAAAAATTTGATCAAGTACCAAAAAGCAATTGTAGCCCACCCTCCATCCACAATTGTAGATGTGGCTATCCTTTTGATGTGATGCCTGACATGCTATATACTCTATTTGTTGTGCCAAGTCACCTTGCTGCATTACTGTGTCAATAGCACCTACCAACTTTCGAGCCGATCTACACATCAAAACATATAACAAGAGTGAATATGTGCATTGCATCAATCTAGATGGTAAGAAGTGACAACAAGTGTAGTCTATACTTACTCTGACACAGTGCCATGGATGATGCCATTGAGTTAGCAAAGAAGCATTTCTTGGCAAAGATGTCCACGACCACCAAACTCTAATCTGAGATGCATTATTAATAAAGAATAATTATTGTGTTTGAGACAATTCTAGCAATGCAAGAGAGAAAACAAGTAGGGTTTGCTGCTTACTTTTGTTTGTTGCTAAGCACTTCAAAAATAAGAGAATGGAGCATATATGAAACTCTTTATATATTTTGAGAAAAATATACTATAACATTACCACACAAAAAAAACGAGCATTGGCTTTTTGGGTTTAATCAAAATATGAAAGTATAAAGCCAAGAAAAAGGTTGCAATTAGCTTGTTGGGTTTAATCAAAATACGGAAGTATAAAGCCAAGGAAAAGGTTGCATGAGGATGGTTCTAATGACTTTGACATTAACCTCTTTCTTAGGATTCAAGAGGATTAAAATCTCCTCTTCACAAAATTCAAAAGTATGAGGTTGTTGTGGAATTAACAACATAGCGTTGAATGAACTTCCAATATGCTATAATAGAGTCATATTTTCATGACTCATCTTATTGAGAGAGTCGTCTACATCATATTCTTCTTCGCTTGCTATGTCTTCTACATCCTCCTTCTGCTATAAAAATATAAAAAAGTTATGAGATTTACACATCCCAAATAAAGGCTTAAACAAACATAGAAATATATAGATAAGATTTCATACATGCTGCAATGTAGTCATATTTTCAGGTTGTTCCCCAATGTTAATAATGGTGTTTTAATTACTACATAGAAGTATAAAGATAAGGTTTCATACATGCTTTCATTAGAATCAGTCTCTTCTCCTCTTGGAGGAAAATGTAAAAAAGTTATGAGATTTACACATCCCAAACAAAGGCTTAAACAAGCATAGAAGTATAAAGATAACATGCTTTCATAAGAGTGAGTCTCTTCCCCTCTTGAAGGAAAATATAAAAAGGTTATGAGATTTATACATCCCAAATAAAGTCTTAAACAAGCATAGAAGTATAAAGATAAGGTTTCATACATGCTTTCATTAGACAGAGTCTCTTCTCCTCTTGGAGGAAAATATAAAAAAGTTATGAGATTTACACATCCCAAATAAAGGCTTAAACAAGCATAGAAGTATAAAGATAAGGTTTCATACATGCTTTCATTAGACAGAGTCTCTTCTCCTCTTGGAGGAAAATATAAAAAAGTTATGAGATTTACACATCCCAAATAAAGGCTTAAACAAGCATAGAAGTATAAAGATAAGGTTTTATACATGCTGCAATGTAGTCATATTTTCAAGTTGTTCCCCAATGGTAGCAATTAGGCGCTAAACACTCTCAATCTGAAATGCTAGTAGATCAGCTTCTATATATGATTCCATTTTGACTAGTGACTCCAAATCAAAAATCTCTCTAAGAAACAACATGCAGTTGTAGGAAACTCTCCACCCACATCTATGCCCATCTTTTTGCTCCATTGGTAGACGTCATTTGAATTCTACTTGGTCTTGTTGCTCCTTGGTTATTCTGATAGCAGATACTAGCCGATATGCATCACTATCCATCATGACATATGAAAGATATTAATATGTCATGATCATAAGATACAAAATAAGAAAGTAACAAAAATATTAAGAGAAAAATTACCTTGGGGAGTTGGCATGATAGCCTGCCATTGAAATCATAAACCACAAACAGTTGACTTTAAGGCCCCAAGTGATTAGACTCCAATGTGAGCTACAGGACCAAATTAAAAATGATTATTGTTTAACACAAACTTACCAAAGAAATAGTAAAAATAAGGTTGGAGTTGATACTTACTCCTCATGATATGGCATAAAGATGACTCGTACCCCATCTAAATTCAAAGGGTTTAACCAAGTATAAACATCTTGTATAGTCTTTTGAGGAGAGATAAGAATAGAAGAAATTAGAGAATCGAGCATGTAGACATGATTCTGCATTGCACTAGGAAACCACGATATAGCTACACTACACCAACAAATAAACAAATGCTAGCTCATTAGATTTAATTAAAATATTGAAGTAGCAACAAAAAAAAAGATAGTATCAAACTTGAGGATGGCCAGGTTACCATTTTCATTAAGTCTTTTAAAGGATTGGAGAGGATTGTAACCTCCTCTCTACCAAATCTCAAATACTGAGGTTCTTGTTTCAAAATGACCCTAACTTCAAATGAGCTTTCCATTTTATCCAATATAGCCATATTTGCAGAATGGGTCTTTGTCATAGCTTGTATTCTATGTTTGCGGTTATTCTACTTTTCTATGGTGTCTTCAAGGCTCTTTTGCTCATGGGATTCTTCAACCAAAGTTAAAGGTGGTTGCACTGCTGAAGTAGAAGGGAGTGCCTCCATATTGACTTTCATCCATTTCTTCTCCCTCTATTGCCTGCAAACAAACATGAAAGATTAGATTCATTATCTTTAAATTTAAATCTTATTTTAAAAATGGTATTTAATTGAGAAATAGAGAGTTCATACCGCTAAGTATTATCGTTGTGGCCTTTTTACATAACCCTGTGGCCATAATTATCATGGAAGGCATCATCATCTTTCTCTTCATCCACCAACCTCTCTTTGATCAGGTCATGTAAGTCCATCTCTTCATCATCATTAAGTGGGACATTATGATCTTCAAGGTCATCATCCATGTCATCAGTCTCCTTGTGCTCTACCTCTTTTTCATACCCTATGGTTAGATTTGCTTGAAGCTGAAAATAGGCCATGAAATGCTTGTTTTTAATAATATTTGTGGAGTTTTCTTTTCTGAGGAGATCCTCAAATAAATATCCCATCCTGCACAAGGTGACCTTCCAACCTGGCAGCATCAAATTCTCCACCATGGTAAGCAGGAGACTCCCACTTTTTGCGAGACTTTCGTAGTTGTTCTTTTGATAATGTATGCATAGACTAAGTGGGAATATCTTGCTCTTCTAGCATCAATCTCAAATTTTTCGAATTTCCTCTTATGTTTTTTTGTAAGGAGTGATCAGGGTTGGGACTCCCCATACACAAGAAGAATGATTCAAGAGATTGAATCACTATGCCACATTCTCTCTTTCCTCTCTTTGCTGCATAAACACCACTACAGATCTTCAAATCTGATGAATATGCTTGCTCTAGAGTAACCTGCATGGCTTCTTTATCTTGTTTATCAACAAAAATGACAATGTTTCCAATTGCCACTTTGCTAATGGTAGTATATACTATTCTATCAATGAAGTTATAGATCTCATCACTAGAAACTTCGTTGATGAAGAATAGTTGTGGCTTGTCCCATGCTGACTCATTCTTGATGAAGTCATGTTTTGAAACTCCCATGTAGTTCACAAGATTTCCAGACTCTGACGTAACCTCTACATTGAATTTAAAGCTTTGGTGCATATCTATCAGCATCCTTATTTTGCTGATCAATCTTTCCACATATGCAACCACCTCTTGTGGGATTTCTTTTCTCATTGTTCATGTGGAATATTTTTAAGAGTGTCTTTAAAGAATTGAGTGAAGGTTTCCTTGAAATGTGTAGGTCTAGTAAATGTAATTTGATCCAAAAAACTATTTTTGATTGAACAAAATGTTATTGGACGCAGGACACATTGCTTTCCATCTCTCAAAGTCTTGTATAATTGCAATGCATAGGATTTATCAAGGTTCTGGTTATTAGTAAAGACACCTGTAGCTTCCACATCTATGGCATTCTCCCACATCATCATCTATTACTGCTTCATTAAGACGTAGATTGAGATTTTTGATTGATGTGAGTTCATCTTGATCATCTTTAGCTTTGGCTTCTGAGTCTTCTTCCAAACATGACTAAGCTAAAAAAACTTGCTCCTTGCACACACTTCTTTGGAAGCTTTGATGGTTGAGGAGGGGGAATCACAAAGGTCTTTGAGTCTCCTTGACACAACAAAATGAAGACCGCCAACTTCAGGATCTAAACTCTTTGTGAAAATGTCCATAAAAGTCTATTTTGGCTCTATCATTATGCCTACTACAAGGCTCAAAGTCATCTTTCTTAGAGAATGTAGCATCCCATGGATCCTCACCATCATTGAACTCCCTTTTTGACATAAGTAGAAAGAGTCTATTTTCCTTTTGATTAAGAAATCAAGCTCCTCTGCCCATGTGATATCGAGTCCACCTACAAAAGCCGGTGGGGATATATTTCTTTCCTTTCAAATTCAAAGTGACATCAGAGACCCATGCTCTAATCTTAGAGTCATTTAGACTAGCCCCCAGATTAGTTGATTGCTCCATAATCCTATAAGAAAAGATAATGAAGAATTTAGATACATACAAGTAAAGTGCAATATACAAGGCTCGATACAATAAATGTGGGAAATAGCCCAAAAGGCTTTACAAGGCTTCATTTGGCAATAAATGTGAAAAATAGCCGAGAGGACTTTACAAGGTATTTTATAGCAATAAATGTGGGAAATAGCCTAGAAGGCTTTACAAGGCTTAAATATTTATACAAATGTAAGAAAATTAGCCAATAAATCTTTACAATGAAATAAAATGCCCACTCTAGTGATAAAGCTCCAATCTTCCCAATGACATGTAATCTTTCTATCCATTGACATGTAGATGTTCACTGATACCCAACTGATGCAATCTACCCACTAATAAAGTGCTCCACTGATACCCACTTATGCAGCCCACTGATAAACTGCTCGTTAAATAGTGAATGGTAAGGTTTAATACAATGCTTCATATGGCAATAAATGTGGAAAATAGCCTAGAATACTTTAGAAGGGTTTTTATGACAATAAATGAGATTAAATATTTGTACAAATGCAATAAAAATAGCTAATAAAGATTTACAATGAAATAAAATGACCACTATAGTGATCAAGCTCCAGTATGCCCCATGACATGTAATCTGTCCACTGATATCTGCTATCTGTTGATGCAATTCGCCCATTGATTAACTTCTTGGTAAATGGTGAAAGGACTTATTTAATAGCATGTTATGAGTGTGAAACCGCATGTGAGCAAAGGGATTGACAATGATTAGGAACTAGTTGGAAAAATTTGAGCATGGCTTCGATTGGCAACTTGGAGAATTGTTCCTCCTCTAAGGCAATCTAATCTATGCTAAACCAAACGTCGAAGCAAAGAAAAGCAATAAATAATTTCTTTTTCTGTGTTCATTTTAATGTGCTGGGGTTTAAGAGGCTTAAATATGCAAAAGAAGGGGTTTTGATGTAGAGGCTAAACCTTCATGTGAGAAACTGAAGAGCAAGTATCTAAAGAAAAGTTATCACATCAAGTGGTCAATATAAGACTAGCAAGGCCTTCATTTGTTGCAAGCAAAAATGCCTATGTCGATTTATGCTGAGTGACTTATAATTGGCTAGCGAGGGTTTGAATCTTGCTATTAGAGGTTTTTTAGATTTGGAGGGCAATGGGTGGTCTGTAGTTTTAGTCAAAAACGACAGCGAGCACCTTCTGGAGGGTCACGAGTTCAGTGGTGACAACCGACTTCTCTATGTTGCTGAGTATATGAAGCATGAAGAAGATTAGTCTTCTCTCTTTGTCGAAAACTCTCTTATGAGAGTTGCTGGGTAGTTGTTCATTTTGTTCGAGTCTTAGGGTCCATAGTAGAGTCTTTTGGGTTCTTGTATGAGCAACAAACTCCGTAGAGGTGAGCTCAGTCTTGTGTCTTGTAAGTCCATTGAATAGAATATATTTTGTAAGAACTGTGTCGACTCTTTTTAGATTCATACAAATGGTTAGCTTGCATTCTAGCTGCATAGATAAATGCATACAATTGCCATCAAAGGAGAGGCAGCGGTGGTGGAAGGGAGAGGCAGTGGGGAGGGGAGGGGAGGGGAGGGGGGAGGCTGTGGCAGACGAGAGGGGAGGGTAGAGGGGGAGGCGGGGTAGGGGAGGTAGTGGGAGGGGGGGAGGCGGTGGGAGGGGGGAGGTGGCGGGGAGGGGAGGGGAGGGGAGGGGGGAGCTACGACAGAGGGGGAGGCAGTGCGGTAGGGGGTAGGGCAGAGGGTAGGGGAGGGGAGGTGGTGGGAGGGGTAGGAGGTGGCGGGGTGAGGGGAGGTGAGAGAGAGAGAGAGGAGTGAGCGGAGTGAGGGGGGGGGGAGAGAGAGAGAGAGAGAGAGAGAGAGAGAGAGAGAGAGAGAGAGAGAGAGAGAGAGGAGAGAGAAAGAGAGGTCCTAGTGGCCGCGGCCCCTAGGTTGAGAGGAGTGAGGGGAGGGAGAAAAGAGAGAGAGAAAGAGGAGTGAGGGGAGGGAGAGGAGTGAGGAGAGAAAGGAGAGACAGAGAAAGTGAGGGGAGGGAGAGTAGAGAGAGAAAGTGAGGGAAGAGAGAGGAGTGAGGAGAGAGAGGAGAGAGAGAGAGAGGAGTAAGAGGAGAGAGAAAGAGTCGTCCTGGCAGCCATGGCCCCTAGGGTGAGAGGAGTGAGGGGAGGGAGAGGAGAGAGAGAGAGAGAGAGAAAGAGGAGTGAGGGGAGGGAGAGTAGAGAGAGAAAGTGAGGGAAGAGAGAGGAGTGAGGAGAGAGAGGAGAGAGAAGGAGGAGCCTTGCCGCGGTCCCCAGGGGTGAGAGGAGTGAGTGGAGGGAGGAGAGGAGAGGAGAGAGAGAGAGACAGAGAGAGAGAGAGGAGAGAGAGTGAGGGGAGGGAGGGGAGGAGAGGAGAGGAGAGAGAGACAGAGGAGTGAGGGGAGTGAGGGGGGAGCGAGGAAGAGAGAGAGAGAGAGAGAGAGAGAGAGAGGAGTAAGAGGAGAGAGAAGGAGAAGCCCTAGTGACTGCAGCCCCCAGGTGAGAGGAGTGAGGGGAGGGAGATTAGAGAGAGAAAGAGGAGTGAGGGGAGGGAGAGAAGAGAGAGAAAGCGAGGGAAGAGAGAGGATTGAGGATAGAGAGGAGAGAGAAGGAGGAGCCCTGGCGACTGCCAGGGGTGAGAGGAGTGAGAGGAGAGAGGAATGAGGGGAGGGGGGGGAGAGAGAGAGAGAGAGAGAGAGAGAGAGAGAGAGAGAGAGAGAGAGAGAGAGAGAGAGAGGAGGGAGAGGAGTGGTAGAGGGTAGGGGAAGGGGAGGGGAGGAGAGAGAGATAGGAGCCCTCACGGCCCCTAGGGGCGAGAGGAGAGTGAGAGGAGTAAGGGAGGGAGAGGAGTGATAGAGAGGAGGGAAGGGGAGGGGAGGAGAGAGAGAGAAAGAGGAGAGAGAGAGGACTCCTGTCAGTTGCAGTCACCAAGTGAGAGAAGAGGAAGGGAGGGAAGAGGACAGAGAGAGAAAGAAGAGTGAGAGTGAGAGAGAGGTGAGAAAATATGCTAAGTAGAGAGAGAGGAGAGGTAAGTGAGAGGGGAAGGTATGTGACCAGAGAGAGAAGAGAGGTGAGAAGACATGATGGAGAAGGGAAGGTATGCGACTAGAGAGAGAAAGGAGAGGTGAGAAGGCTTGAGGGAGAGGGGAAGGTATGCGACTAGAGAGAGGGAGATATGCGACTAGAGAGGGAGCAACACTAGAGAGAGAGAGAGAGAGAGAGAGAGAGAGAGAGAGAGAGAGAGCACGACATAGAGAAGAGGAGTGGAGGGAGAGAGAGGTTAAAATCTTACCACTAAGAGTAGAAGATTAGGAGAACGACCCATGAGCAAGAGTGACAAACAGGAGCATACCACGAGCAAGAGCAACAAACAAGAGGGACGTACGAGAAGAATATCGAACACAAATCGTAAACAAAATTTGTATTCAAATTTCTCTAGAAGAATGTTGAATTCAAAATTCCCTCACTTTTTTTAAAATTCAACTTTATTCGTGAGTGGGAGGAGTGGGAGTAAAACCCTAGTTTTTCTTATATATACTCTTCTTTCCATTCATTCATTCTCATTCTCTCCTCATTTCATTGAAGCAACCAAGACAAAGTGGAAGAGCAAGGACAAGCAGAGCTGATTGATTTTGAAGCAATAGGAAGCATAAAATATCAACACCCCACATAAAATAATGAAACATTTGTAGATCTCTCTCTGTGCACAACAGATACAAATGATATAGTAGGCACTTCAAAGATCAAAGAGGACTCAAGTCTCTATCTCTTTATTCACTAAATAAGCCTCAACCCTACGGGGTTTGTTGGCAATTATAATCAGAGCAAAGCTAGACACTTAATCTAAGACTATATGCAGCATGGAGCTGCGACCTCTATAGGCATGATGGCCTTGACAAAAAGTCCTAGATCAGCATCATTTTGGAACTATATGAAAAAGGAGGTCACAGCCATGACCATCGCCAATATCTGAGAATTGCCAAGAGTCACCATGCAACGTAGTATCTAGACCTTCCATCGAAGATCCTCCTATCAATATCCGCCAAGTGTCCATCATGCATGGACCAATAGTAATCACGTGCCCTAGATCTCTTATGAGGGCGCATGTATCCAACATGCCCTCCCTCGACTGAAATGAGAGAGAACATAAAAAATAGGAGATCGTAGTCCAAGTGAACAACTAGACGTCAAAGCCTTGCACAAAATTCTATCGTGCATCGTAGCTCGACAATGGCATCGAAGCCAAATCACGTACTTCCACTCAAAAATGAACTCAAACTGAGCTCAAATTCAAAATGCCCAATCTTGGTTAGGTAACTCAGTAGAGACAAATCCCACCATCTCCTCCTGTGATGAAGATCCTTGAACCATGCAAACCTTGTTCTTCTCCTTCTTATCTGCCTCGTCCTTTTATTTCTTCACACAGAATCTTTCTATGTGGCCTGGCTTGCCACAATAATAACACCATCGTACACCTCTCTTTTATTTATCTTTTGCAAGGTACGCGATATCACCAGTGAAGAGATGCTCTTCACGTTTCTCCTCACTTAGAAATAACCCAACACAATCTATGAAATTGGCATAATCATCAAGCCTCAAAATGCGAGCAGTCTCATAATACTATGAGGGAAGGTTGTTCAATAAAATAGCTTTTTGATCATCCACATCGACCTTGGATCCAATATCGTGCAGCTGCTTTAGCAACAGCTTGCATGTGGTTTAGAAATGTGGCCAGATCTTCAGTGTCGTTCATATGCAAATCATAAAGTTGCTGCTTCAAGTTGGCTTTTGAATGATGCATCTTTACACCAAATAGAGCTTTGAGCATTGTGCCCAGTACTTTGTTGCACTTTTCGTGACATCTAGGTGATGAAAGTAATCCTCACCTAGTGCTCTCCCGATCATGCAAACGGCCTTGTCGTTTTCTTTCCTCCATACACACTTCTCGGCTTCTCTAGTTGTGAGTTCCTTGTTGGTATCAAAGACTATTCCCCACAATCCTTTGTGCATAAACCATAATTTCGTGGACAACTGCCAGATATCTCTTTGTGCGCAACAGATACGAATGATATAGTAAGCACTTCAAAGATCAAAGACGACGACTCAAGACTCTATCTCTTTATTCACCAAATAAGCCTCAACCCTATGGGGTTTGTTGGCAATTACAATCAAAGCAAAGCTAGACACTTAATCTAAGACTATATGCAGCATGGAGCTGCGAACTCTACAGGCATGATGACATTGACAAAAAGACCTAGATCAACATCATTTTGGAACTATATGGAGAAGGAGGTCACTGCCACGACCACCGCCAATATCTAAGAATTGCCAAGAGTCACCATGCAACATAGTATTTAGACCTTCCATTGAAGATCCTCTTATCAATATCCACCAAGTGTCCATCACACATGGACCAATAGTAATCACGCGCTCTAGATCTCTCATGAGGGTGCATGTATTCAATAGAGCCTTACTTTTTCCACTTTTTCCAAGTACTTGCAATTCTTTTTCTTTACTCGCAATTATATAATTCTTCTTGCAATTCTTTTTCTTTACTTGCAATTCTCTTTCAATTAGTTTCTTATTTGAGTTTTTGAGTTCTATTTCAATTAGTTTCTTATTGAAATTTGAGTTTTTAAATTTGAAAAGAGAGATAGAGAGAAAGAGAGAGCTAGAGAGAGAGAGAGGTCAAGAGAGAAGAGAGAGAGAGAGAGAGCAAGAAATTAAGAGAGAGAAGAGGAGAGGGGAGGGAGAGAAAGAGAGAGAGAGCAGGAGGGAGATAGAGAGATTAAGAGAGAGAAAAGTGGAGAGAGAGGTTAAGATAGAGGAGAGAGAGAGAGAGAGAGGGAGATTAAGAGAGAGAAGAGGAGAGGGGAGGGAGAGAAATAGAGAGAGAGGAGGAGGGAGAGAGAGAGAGAGATTAAGAGAGAGAAGAGGGGAGGTACAGAAAGAGAGAGAGAGAGAGGAGAGAGAGAGGTGTAGGCAGCCATGCACATTGCCACATGTCATAGAAAGCACTAAGTGCGGGGGGTCCCAATCCCTCGCCTCCTAGCCATGCAAGCCTCCCCAATCCCAAAAAGAGTCGGCTGGGATATGGGGAGGGTCTTTCAAAGTCCTTCATATGTCTTAGGACCTCCAAATTACCACTGTACTCTGCGTGTCCCAAGGGCCATTAGCCCCTTCATTAATCCATTTTAGTCCAAGGTACCATGAGGGGGTTAGGACCACACCAAGGTCCATATCGCCAACACCCCCCCCATGGGCCTAACCCACGAATAGAGCTTGACTAATCAACAAGTACTGCACACCCACTAAGGGCCCGAACAGTCTAATAATGGCGATTACCACATGAAGGGCCGAATCAACTAATCAATTACTAGCCAACTCATGAAACACTGACGCAGGCCATCAATTCCTGCACCACATGCTACTTTCTGAACAATCATCGCCATTTATCGTTTTCCACATAGTCAACCACTGCGGCTTTCCAAAGTCGCTACGCCACATGTCATCTCCATAGTCCGTTGGGCCCTGCTCTGATACCACTATAGGCAGCCATGCAGGCTACCACATGTCATAGGAAGCACCGAGTGTGGGGGGTCCCAATCCCCTGCCTCCTAGCCATGCAAGCCTCCCCAATCCCAAAAAGAGCCGGCTAGGATATGGGGAGGGTCTCTCAAAGTCCATATATCTTAGGACCTCCAAATTACCATTGCACCTATGGGATTTCTATCCCCCAAGTACCACGTGTCATCTGCACATCCCAAGGGCCATTAACCCCCCTTCATTAATCCATTTTAGTCCAAGGTATCATGAGAGGGTTAGGACCACACCAAGGCCCATATTGCCAACAAGAGGGAGGGAGATTAAGAGAGAGACTAGGGAGGGAGAGAAAAGAGAGAGAGAGAGAGAGAGAGAGAGAGAGAGAGAGAAGGAAAACTAGTGGCGGTCATGGCCGCCAGAGGAGAGAGGGAGGGAGAGAGAGAGGGAGGGAGAGAAAGAGAAAGAGAGGGAGGGAGAGAGAGAGATTAAGAGAGAGAAGAGGGGAGGAAGAGCAAGAGAGAGAAGAGGGGAGGGAGAGAAAGACAGAGAGGAGAGAGGGAGGGAGAGAGAGAGATTAAGAGAGAGAAGAGGGACGGAGGGAGAGAAAGAGGGAGAGAGAGAGAGAGAATGAAAACTCAAAGAGGAAAAGAGAGAGATTGAAAACTCCTAGTAGTCGTGGCCGCTAGAGGGAGGGTGTTTTTTTTTAGTAGGGATTACAAATCTTTTTCAATTAGTTTCTTCTTTGAGTTTTTGAGTTCTATTTCAATTAGTTTCTTATTGAAATTTGAGTTTTTAAATTTGAAAAGAGAGATAGAGAGAAAGCGAGAGATAGAGAGAAAGCGAGAGCTAGAGAGAGAGAGAGATAGAGAGAGAGAGAGAGAGAGAGAGGAGAGGGGAGGGGAGGGAAAGTAAGAGACAGAGTAGGAGGGAGGGAGAGAGAATAAGAGAGAGAAGAGGGGAGAGAGAGGTTAAGATAGAGGAGAGAGAGAGACGGAGATGAAGAGAGAGAAGAGCAGAGGGGTGTGAGAGAAAGAGAGAGAGAGAGAGAGAGAGAGAGAGAGAGAGAGAGAGAGAGAGAGAGAGAGATTAAGAGAGAGAAGAGGGGAGGTAGGGAAAGAGAGAGAGAGAGGAGAGAGAGGGAGGGAGGGAGATTAGGAGAGGAGGGGGAGAGAGAGAGAGAGAGAGAGAGAGAGAGAGAGAGGAAGAGAGAGACGGAGGGAGAGAGAGAGATTAAGAGAGAGAAGAGGGGAGGAAGAGAGACAGAGAGAGAGGAGTAGGGAGAGAAAGAGAGATTAAGAGAGACAAGAGAGGAGGGAGAGAAAGAGAAAGAGAAAGAGAGGAGAGAGGGAGGGAGGGAGAGAGAGATTAAGAGAGATCAGAGGGGCAAAAGGAGAGAAAGAGGGAGGGAGGGAGAGAGAGAGAGAGAGAGAGAGAGAGAGAGAGAGAGAGAGAGAGAGAGAGAGAGAGAATGAAAATTCCTATCGGCCGTGGTCGCCAGAGGGAGGGCGAGTGTAGGGAGGGAGCGAGAGAGTAGGGACGGAGGGAGGGGGGAGAGAGAGAGAGAGAGAGAGAGAGAGAGAGAGAGAGATAGAGAGGAGAGAGGGAGAGAGAGAGAGAGTAAGAGAGAGAAGAGGGGTTGAGGGAGAGAGAGAGAGAGAGAGAGGGAGACAGAGAGAAAATGAAAACTCCTAGCGATCGTGGCCGCTAGAGGGATGGAGAGAGTAGGGAAGGAGGGAGAGAGAGAGAGAGAGAGAGAGAGAGAGAGAGAGAGAGAGAGAGAGTTACAAATCCTAGGGGGGAGAGAGAGAGAGAGAGAGAGAGAGAGAGTAAGAGAGAGAGAGAGAGAGAGAGAGTAAGAGAGAGAATGATAATTCAGGCAGCCATGGCCGCCAAAGGAGAGAGAGAGAGAGAGAGAGAGAGAGAGAGAGAGAGAGAGAGAGAGAGAGAGAGAGAGAGAATGACAAATCCTAGCCACTATGGCCACCAAGAGGAGAGAGGTATGAGAGGGAGGGAGAGAGGGAGGGAAAGAGAGAAAGATTAAGAGAGGCATGAGAGAGGGAGAGAGAGAGAGAGAATCATAAATCTTGGCTGAGAGGGAGGGAGAGAGTAGAGAATGAGAAATCCTTGGGGCAAGAGGAGAGAGGGAGGAGAGAGAGAGAGGTATGAGAGGGAGGGAGAGAGGGAGGGAAAGAGAGAAAGATTAAGAGAGGCATGAGAGAGGGAGAGGGGGGGGAGAGAGAGAGAGAGAGAGAGAGAGAGAGAGAGAGAGAGAGAGAGAGAGAGAGAGAGAGAGAGAGAGAGAGGAAGAGAGGGAGGGAGAGAGTGGAGAATGAGAAATCCTTGGGGCCATAGATGCCAAGGATGAGGAGAGAGGGAGATAGGCATGCGAGTTGAGAGAGAGAGAGAGAGAGAGAGAGAGAGAATGAGTGGGATGAGGAGAGAAAGAGAGAAAGACATAAGAGTTGTGTGTGTGTGTTTATGTGTGTGTGTGTGTGTGAGAGAGAGAGAGAGAGAGAGAGAGAGAGAGAGAGAGAGAGAGAGAGAGAGAGAGAGAGAGAGGTGAGAGGAAAGAGAGAAAGTTTAATATATTTAAATGTTTTATATTGTAATTTTAATATATTTTAAATTGAAATTATAAAATTGTGAATTTATGGTATTTTGTGAAGGTGAGATAATATTTTTATATATATTCATTTTTTAATTGAAAAATCACACACTACCCATGCCTTTTCTAGCTTTGGTAGGCATTCGACGATGGTGTGACACCCTTATAATGATAAGTTGGCACTTATGTTATAGTAATTGTCTAGATGGCCATTGAGAGTAATGAATTATCTTGTTTTTAATTCAAAGCAATCTCTTGTCTACCTATTTACTTTGTCTGGGAACTTTTCAATCATATTTAAAGTTTTTACCATATAATTCCACAAGAAGAACACATTAAACCTTCCTTATGAATAGGTTGTGCTTTTGAGGATCTAGTATTATTGTCATGATTTCACTATGGTCATTATTTTGCATTAGCATGTCATTGTTAACATCTTAAAACAATTGAATGTTTGGAATTTAAATGAAATTATAACTTCTTCCATGATCCACTACAACATGTTAATAGCCTTAAGACAATTGAATGTTAAAAATTGAATTGAAATTATATTAAACTTACTCCATGATCCATTGCAGTTTGAAGTGCTTATGATTTTATAATAAAATCTTTGAAGAGCTTCCACTATAGCACATCCCTTATCCTAATTGCACAAATATGATAACTTATTGCAGCGAACACTAGCTTGGCATTGAAGAAAGGCCTTTCCACTACCCCATGACAACCATGCTGAATAGACTGTCTCCCATGATGTGAATGTTTCTGCATAAGCACTAGTGCCAGCAAACCTTAGGCCTTCGGACACAAACACACTACCTCTCCTACGGATAATGCACTATCAATCTGTGTACCACACACGCTTGCATTTGAGGGGAAAGTTTTAGGCTTATATATCACTTTCAAAGCACAAGAGGGTGGACATGACTGAACACGATTGTTGTGCAACAATCACGTAACATGTCCCTCATGCAAATGTTCTTTTCTTGGACATCTTGGAGGTTGATGTCTTTTACAGGATCGAGGGGCTAGATATCACAAAGAAAGAACCCAAAGGGGGAGGCAACTCTTTTCTATCCTTGAATGTTGATGCGACAATCAGTGTGTTGAAAGCAAATCCATTTGATGGTGTTTTGACTTTGCTTCTAGAAAAAACCATTAGTGACTACATATCCAAGGCTGCTAATCAAATCAAGTTAGCAAGAGCTTCATTCATCTCTATTATGGATACCATTGCATTTGTCATAGTCAAAGTCCATGCTGGGGAACCTTCTTTTGATCAAATCATTTTTGTAGATAGACCAAACCCCAAATCCCATACAACAATGAGTATTCAGAGTCATTAGCCAGGCTCTGTCAAAATCCTCTTTATTCTTTCTCAAAAACAGTTTGTCCATTGCATTTTTCTTTTGTGATGAAGAGAAGGCATACATTATCCCACCTAGTACAAGAGCTTTTTGATGAGGGTGTTGTGATGTATGTGGCAAAAGACATCTCATTCATGTATGCCAAACATTGTTTGGCAGTCTTTGATGTCACCATTTTAGTAGTAGTGCTTGAGGGAAGCCTTCATGTGAAACTACAAAGCACTTTTGCATGCCAAGTCTCAGAACTATGTTATGGCCAAAAGGTCTTGTGACTTGCTTTTATTGTCTACACAATGTTCCAATGATACACTAAAACATTGCTTCTTCTATTTTCCATAGGTAACTAGAGTTTTACACAATTCATGCAACTCAACTCACCACTTGTTGAGTTCTTGTGCGCAATTTGTGGAGGTGTTCGAGCCATCCACAATGACCCCACATGTCCATCTCTATTATAGTTGCAACAGACTGTAGATGATTATGCAAGTCCCTAGCATGAAGGGTCATTTGTTGCTTCATGATGGCTTTGATGATTTGCTTGGCCTTCATTGTCCATTTGTGGAGTACCATGTACGTAGTGTTGTTGCCACACACATAATGTTGATGGAGAGTCTACCCTTAGGGGATTTACATTTTTTCATTGGGTTCGCGGAAAATATGTAAAAGCATCAGATGCTCCAAATTAGACTAAAGGAATTTGATATTGTTTTTGAGTCATGTTATCATAAAAACTTGTATCACTTATGTTCAAAAGCAAACTTATAAAGGTAACTTAGATTGACAATGGTTTGACATTCATTGTAGTAAGAGTGAACTCCCATTAATTATTGATAGCCATAGTTGTGCAAAATGAAAGATCATGGGGAACAATCTTGTGAAAATGCACAAGTGCATATGCTCTCACATCCACACAGTCTTCACAACTAGAAAAAAAAATTGTTCAATACCATTTTTACATATAGCATGACAAAGAAAGGGAGTTGTGAGACCGTGCTGTGATGTGATTGATAAACATGGACATCCAAATGCAATTACATGAGTAGAACCTTCAATACAATGTTGAGTTTGATATGAGAAACCCATTTAATATTGGCATGCTCATTTTCTCGACACACTTCTATCCAACAATGAGGTATGAAAGTATGATATGAGAGTGCTCTCAACGGAAGCAAGAATGGAAGAAGGAGAGAGAGAGACAGAGAGCCACACAAGTTTTGGTGGGTGCAGAACCACCCTAATCTTCTTTTTCATTCATTTATATATGTGTTTGAGTATTGTACATAACTGGGGTTAAGGCACAGTGACCTTTAACCCCCACAACCTCCCACTTAAAGGACAATGTGCCTTTAAGGGAGAACAACCAGTGAGCATACTATCCAATGCCCATCAATACACGACAATACTCAAACCGCTGACTAGGTAGACTCTTCGTCAGCATATCTGCAGGGTTATCATCTGTATGAACCTTGACAAGCTCTATGCGCTTGTCCTCAAGTACCTCCCTGATGAAATGGTACCTGACCTCAATGTGTTTGGTCTTTGCATGAAAGACCGGATTCCGTGCTAGCTGAATAGCACTCATGGAATCACTATGCAATGTCGGTACACCTATATGAATCCCCAAATCTCCCACTAGCCGATCAAGCCATATAGCCTCCTTGCAACCCTCTGTGGCTGCAACATACTCAGCCTCTGTGGTAGACAAAGCAACGCACTTCTGTGCGCGAGACATCCACGACACTGCACCACCTGCAAAGGTGAACACATAACCAGAAGTGGATCTCCTACTATCCACATGCCCTGCATGGTCTGAATCTGTGTACCCAAGTACACGCATGTCTCCTTTACCAAAGCAGATGCACATCTCCTTGGTACCCTTCATGTACCTCATGATGCACTTAACTGCCTCCCAATGCCTCTTTCCTGGATTAGCCATATACCGGCTAACAACTCCCACTGCAAATGCAATGTCTGGTCTAGTAGCTATCATAGCATACATAAGACTCCCAACTGCTGATGCATAAGGAACCTTAGCCATCATGGCCCTCTCCTCATCTGATTTGGGACTATCTGTATGACTCAGTTTCACATATGGAGGCAATGGAGTACTCACTGCCTTCCCCCCCTCCATATTGAAACGCTGCAATACTTTTGTAACATACTCTTTTTGTGAAAGCCAAAGGAGTTTCCTACTCCGATCACGCGTGATGCGCATACCAAGAATATGACCTGCAAGTCCCAAATCCTTCATATCAAAGGCCTCATGCAACTTGGCCTTTAAAGCATCTAGCTCATAAGTATTCTTGCTAGCCAATAGCATATCATCCACATATAGTGCCAAGATTATCAGGCTATTATCCTTAGCCCTTTTAGTGTAGAGGCAGTGATCAATTTCACTCCTTCTAAAACCCTGGGACCGAATGAAAGCATCAAACTTCTGATACCATTCTCTAGGTGCTTGCTTAAGACCATAGAGACTCTTTTTCAGCTTGCAAACTAAATGCTCTTTGCCCTTTTCTTCAAAGCCTTCCGGCTGCACCATGTAAATTTCCTCATGCAAATCCCCATGCAAGAAAGCTGTCTTGACATCCATTTGCATAAGCTCCATATCCTCTACTGCCACTAGTCCAAGCATGCATCTAAGTGTGGTCATCTTCACAACCGGAGAGAATATCTCATCAAAGTCCACACCCTTGTCTTGCTTGAACCCTTTAGCAACCAAACGGGCCTTGTATCTAGGCACATCATCACCTGTGACCTTCATT
Organism: Dipteris shenzhenensis; assembly: GCF_047967505.1. Lineage (NCBI taxonomy): Eukaryota > Viridiplantae > Streptophyta > Polypodiopsida > Gleicheniales > Dipteridaceae > Dipteris > Dipteris shenzhenensis. Next base: position 8,625,453 of record NC_141614.1, on the reverse strand, counting down.
TTGTAGACCCATTTACATGGCAATGCTTTCTTTCCATGTGGCAAAGAAACCAAGTCCCAAGTCTTATTCTTCATAAGTGAACTCATCTCTGATTGCATAGCATACTCCCACTTGCGTTGATCCTCACGCATCATAGCCTCTCTGTAGCAAGAAGGCTCCCCGCAATCAGTAAGCATCACATAGTCTACCCCTGGAACAAACCGATCAGGCGGTCTAGACACTCTAGATGATCTTCTCAATGGCATTTCAGCTTGCTGTCCCACTTGCATATCAGCCACATTTGGCTCATCATTTCCACCAATAGATGATCCATCATCTACCCTTGATTGTATACCTGTGGGAGTACTTGGTTGTACCATTTCTTGCACATTTGGTGCATGGACAGCTTGCTGTCTATCAACATAGGCAGGTGGATTCACATCCTGGAAAGTGATTCTCCTCATTTCCACATCCCTCATGGGTGCCTTATGTATCTTCTTCTCATTGAAGACCACATCATGGCTGCGTATGATCTTCTTTGCTTCTGGATCCCAGAGACGATAGCCCATCTCTCCACTTTCACCATAACCTAGAAAGATGCATTTCCTAGACTTAGGATCTAGCTTCTTTCGAAGCTCTTTTGGCACATGTGCATATGCCTCACACCCAAATATACGCAAATGAGAGTAAGAGGGCTTCTTGCCACTCCATGCCTCTTCAGGAATACCACCATCCAAACTCTTACTAGGTGATCTATTGATCACATGCACTGCAGTCTTCATTGCCTCAGCCCAAAAACCACCAGAAAGACTTGCATTGGAAAGCATGCATTGCAACCTTTCTTGAATGGTACGATTCATCTTTTCTACAACTGGATTTTGCTCTGGAGTACGAGGGGATGTGAGCTCCCTCTTAATCCCACGTGTATCACAGAAATGCTGAAAGTCATGAGAGAGATACTCTCCACCATTGTCAGTCCGTAGGCATTTAAGCATTCTACCTGACTGATTCTCACCATTTCTGAAATACCTGGAATACATCACTCTTCCGAGCTATAGCATAAGCCCACACTTTCCTAGTTGCATCATCAATGAATGTCACATAGTATTCAGCCCCACCTAATGACCGTGTAGGCATGGGACCACATACGTTTGAATGCACCAAATCAAGCATTTCAAACTCTTTCTTTCCCCTTCTTTTATGGGCTGATTTAGTCTGCTTCCCATAGAGACAATGCTCACAAAATTCAAAATCAGAGAAACTCAAATGCGGTACATAACCCAAACGGCATAAGAGTTTCATTCCATTCTGGCTCATGTGCCCCAACCTGCAATGCCACAAAGAAGTGCTTGGCTGCTCGGTTATTGCAACAACATGATCAAATACCCCTGATACATGTAAGGGATACAAAGTCCCACACTTGGCACCCCTGGCCAAAAGCATAGAGCCCTTCTGAATGTTCCAACTCTGAAAGCCAAAAGTGGTGTGAAAACCAGCATCATCTAGCTGACCCACTGAAATAAGACTCTTGGTCAGCTTAGGCACATGTCTCACATGTTTCAAAACAAATGCAGACCCATTTGCAAAAGAAAACTTTATGTCACCTGCTCCCACTATGTCACATGCATAGTCATTTCCAAGATGCACACAACCTGTCTTTCCACTATCATAAGTGGAGAACCATTCCCTATGGGGAGTAACATGGAATGAAGCACCATAATCCAAAATCCAATTCTGGGAATATGCATCATCTGAAGTGGTAAGCAACTCTGCAGATAAACTAGACATGAAGAGAACATCATTGTCACTATCACGTGTGACTGCATTGATCTCCTCGATCTTCACTTTTCCTTTGTCCTCCCTTGGACTCTCTTCCTTTTGATTTGCACCCCAATTTGCATTTTTTTTCTTATCCTTTTGCTCTCTTTTCAGCTTGTAGCAATCCTTTTTCATATGGCCCTTCTTGCCACAGTGGTAACACTCAATGTTCCGTGCCCTGGATTTGCTACGAGACTTCCCTCTTTCTTGGGACTTCCCCCTGAACTGTGATCTGCCCCTTTGCACATTTAAGGTTGCATCCTGCTTGTTGCCATCCATAGACTTCCGTCTAATCTCCTCGGCCAACAAGGTACCCACAACATCATCAAATTTCAGTACTCCACCAGGTGCAGAGTTACTGACAGCTGTACGGAAGGTATCCCATGAGGATGGCAATGAACATAAGAGAAATATTGCCTTAGTCTCCGCATCAAAATTCATTTTTTGAGCTTGAAGCTGGCTGAAAATAATATTGAATTCATTCAAATGAAAAGCAATGGAGACCCCTTCCTTCATTTGCAGCTCAAACAACCTCTTCATGAGGTAAACTTTATTAGAGGCAGTTTCCTTTTCATAAGTGGCACACAGTTTCTTCCACAAATCTTCCGTAGTCTGCTCATTTACTACTGTGAAATAAACTGACTCTGCAAGATGAAGTCTAATAGTAGACTTTGCTAATGCATCCAACTCATTCCAATCATCCTCAGACATATTTGCAGGCTCAGAGATTTATAACTCTGAAAATCCTCCACCGAATCACGCAAGAACTGATAGGTAGGGGTTTTTGGGCGTCCGGAACGCAATGGGACAGACGGTTTTGGAATCCGTGGCCTCAATCACTGGGTCCAACACATGGACTGAAAAACGTTTTTGGAAACAGAGCTATCTGTAAACTCCACCGGAGTGCGAATGATGAGCAACATAGAAGTTTTAGGACCTCCTGAGTCCACCGGAACTGACAGATCTGCAAATGGTTGCTCCAAACTTGAGTTCCAACACCCGGGCAAAAAACGCAGGAATTGACACAGTGAGTCAAAAATCCACTGAAATGCTCTCAAATTCAAGAATGAAGGTGTTTCCAAGCTCCTGAAGTAATGTGGACACCAAAAGCAAGCAATAGTTGCCTCCACAAGTCAATACGGAGTCTCTGTCATCGAACGGAACAGGGAAAAGCTCAAAAAACGACTTGTTCTTTGAATGCTCTTAACAGGCTCTCAAAACCACTTCGTAAAGCCAAAGTGACTTTTCCAAAGGTTCCTCCAAGGTCTCTGCACACTCGGATGCAAGTAAAGTCACCCACAAAGCTTCCCACAAAGCTTCTCCTTCCTCCCACAGAGCTGCTGAGCTTCCAAGCATTCACGCACGCTCAGCTAGATCACCCGGGCTCTGATACCAGTTGAGAGTGCTCTCAACGGAAGCAAGAACGGAAGAAGGAGAGAGAGAGAGACAGAGAGCCACACAAGTTTTGGTGGGTGCAGAACCACCCTAATCTTCTTTTTCATTCATTTATATATGTGTTTGAGTATTGTACATAACTGGGGTTAAGGCACAGTGACCTTTAACCCCCACATGATAGACATGCTTTACCATGACATCTTAATGTCTAAAAACATGATGCCAGCAACTTGGCATGCCTTGGCCACATTGCAAACATCACCGCAAGGCAAAAGAGTTAGTAAGGGATGATGTCACAAGCCTAGTGCAAAACTCCTTCAACTCTTTTGCTTTGATATTTGATTGTCTAACATGTTTCTCTTTTGCTTTCATGGACTCATTCACCTTGTTGACATATGCTAGCAAAAACCAACTGAACAAAAATTTCAAAGTGGGCCAATGTACATGAATGGAAGACAAAGAAAAATTGGTGTAGCTCATTAGACAACTCTCAACTCTCCTTGTGAAGGTGATAGCCTTGTGGTACATTGACCAAAACCATTATATGGGATACTCTATCCAAGGCATTTGCAATAATACATATAGTATTAAAGAAGGAATACCCATAGAGTGATTGCCGCTACCCCTTCTAGAATCCATGTTCAATAAACAACTCCCAACACATGAACAATGAAAAGTGACTGAACCAACCCATTGGTAGGGGTCGAGCACCAATGTACACCACAGAAAAGAAAAAGAGTACTAAATGTTGGGCTTTTGGGGATTGGCCTATTTGGGGAGAAGAACTTGCCTACGTAGAGGACTCACCCTTTCAAGATGAAACCTATGATGTGGTAGCCTAAGAGGAGAGTGAGAGCTTGACATACTTGTTGGATTGGGTTGGACCAAAAGAGGAAGAAGCTGTCATCTTGGATTGAATGGGAGCCTTGGGATCCTTAGCAGCCAACATGGTGGAAAGAGAAGAATCCATCTGCTAAATCTACCCCCAAGGGTGGGTTTATTCAACAAATACTTGAGGGCTTGATGACCAATAATAATGATAATGAATTTACTACCCAAGAGGTAATGTCGCTACTTTTTCATGGCATATATCATGCCTAAATGCTCCCGTTCTATGGTGCTGCACTTTTGTTATGCTCCATTCAATTGTTTTCTGACAAAGTACATAGGCAAGCCAAGTTTGTCGTCCTTGTCAGGATGGGCTAGTATTCCACCAATGGCTAGTCCACTAGCATCCACATGTACATGAAAAATGACTTCCCAACTGGGTTGTTGTAGAATGGATTCTTTCATGACACACTCCTTGAGAGTATTGACGAATGCTAGTAGCTGTTGAGGTGTGGAACAAACAAAGGGTCATTCTTGGCAAATAAGTTTTCCCAATGCCACCGCGATGTTAGCATAGAATTGGATGAACCTTTTGTAGTAACCCACATACCACAAAAAGGACTTCACTTCTCTAGGTGTGTGGGGGATGGGCAAGGTGAGTATCAATTCCACCTTAGTTGGATTTGTAGTTGTTCCTTCAACTGTGAAACAACATGGTGAAGGAGAACCCCTTGAATTGCTAGAAGAAGCATTCAATCACGATTCAAGAACAAATGAACTTTTTTGTGCTTGTCAAAAACCCATCTCAACTTATGCAAATAATCAATTTGTACACTAGGATCCAAGTGAGAGGCATTCTTACCATTGGAAGAAGAGAAATAATCTAGAAACTTCTTAATATTCTCTTGAAAAAGTTTGTGATGACAAGGCACTGAAGTGTCGGCAATGCATTACATAGACCAAAGGGAATCATTCTGTAAGCATAGATCCCCCATTGGGTGACAAAAGTAATTTTGACCGATCCTACTCTTAGAGCTTGACTTGGTTGTAGCCGTTATACCATCCATGAAGGAGTATATATCATGACCTGCTACCATGTCTCCCTATACTAAAAGGGAGAAGAAACCAATGTGGTGACATTCAAAATCTAGTACTCAACACACTCAGAGCTTGCCTGTCTCTCTTTTAGATACAATTACAATTCCATTGACCCAATCAGAGTAGTTCACCAGATAGATCAACCCTGCTTGCTCCATTTTTTGAATATCAGCTTGCACTACCTTACCATAGTTTGGATTCATGTGGTATGGTCCTTTAATCACTAGATTTGCATCCAGTTACAGTCCATGTAGTGTTGCATAAACTCAGCCAAGACCCCCTTGACATCCTTATATGACCAAGCAAAGACATTTATATATACTTGGAAAATTTTCAATTAATGCACCAAGAACATAATCATGCTCCCAAATCCACCTAGCTACATTTAGATGTCGAGGTTTTGGTCCTTCGTCTTGATGTTATTGCAGTAGCTAGAATATGTACAACTCCTCTTAGTTGTCCAATCTGCTCTTGGTTTCCTCCATACCCATCATAATCTACTATTGTGGCAGATGTCCTTCCAATAGTCATCCAATCTACTACTGGTCTCCCGGTGACATTAAGCATATCCTCCTCGGTATCATACGAGTCTACTTCTACAATTCCATCATTGTATTCCTCAGCATCATTAGTGTCCTCTATAGTACCATTAGTGTCATCTGTAGTACCATCAATCTCCTCTTCCTCTTTTGGTTCTGTATGTCCATGGATTGGGTATGAGCTATCCATGTCTTGTGTCTTGATTACCTAGTGATGGATATGTCCATGAGTCATCCGACTGACCTCACCACCACCTTGTTCAATACTTGCAGTCACCATTGTATGATACATGTGGGGATTATTGCAAAGACCAAAAAGCATCCTTTTATAAACTGGTTCAACTAGACCATGTGTAGATGCCTAACTTCCCTCTTGCACCATCCTTGAAGTACCAAGATGGGCCTCAAAATCCTCTTGCTTTGGGGCCAGTGTACCAATGGATGAAAGCTTGTTCATAGTAGATTTCTTTCGACCATGGTATGCCAACATAGTTCATTTGTTGTCCACGGGTGAGTTTCCTAAAGGGCTAACCTCCAGCAGAGAAGAGGAAATAAATAATTCAAGCAGCCCATTTCAAATTGATTGCTAGGCATTTATATAAGCTAGGAAAAGACCACATCTTGATATGATGCATGATTCCACATGAAACACAGTCCATTCTCAAAGAGGCTCATGTTGGCATGGGAGGTGGTCATATGGCCCCAAAATCCACTGTAGGAAGATAATGCGCACCAGTTTCTGGTGGCCAAAGTTATTGCAAGATTGCTACACTCATGTGTGTCAATGTGCTTGAACCCAAGCCTATGAGACGTGAGTACCTTCGCCTTAAGCCATTCAGGCCTATGCCACTCTTCTATAGATGGGGATTGTATTTTGTTGGACCCATCTCACCGGCCACAAGATGCGGAAAGAAGAAGAAGCATGCTATAATCGCCATAGACTACGGTACCAGTGGGTCGAGGCCAAGGTGGTGAGGACATGCTGATCAGATCATCTCCATGTTTGGGTGCCCGATCAAATTGATGAGTGATCAAAGGAACCCACTTTCTGAATGACATCATTGATGACCTAGTTAAACAATTGCATATCATTTACAAAACATCCACTTCATATTATCCTTGGGCCAATGGCCTAGATGAGAGCTCCAATCAAACCATGTGTCATATTTTGACTCGTTTATGCCTTAGCTACTTGGTAGGTTGGGATGTTCTACTTCCAACCACTCTATTTGTATACCGGACCCCATGCAAGGCCAGCATTGGCTACTCAACATTGCAATTGATATTTGGCTTAGAGGTGGTTATGCCTTATGAGTTCCATATGGAGACTACCAGGGTGATGGCATACATGGATGACAACTTAGAGGCCTACACCCTTGAAAGACTTTGGGATATAGAAGCCTTGGATGAACAAAGGCAGGAGGAGGCCATCCTTGCTCAAGATGTGTGGCAAAACTGGCAAAGGCATGGCATGACCGAAATCTCAGACATACAGAATTCGAAGTGGGTGATTTGGTCCTGTTGTATTCTAACAATTTCTTGAAACACAAGCCAAGTTTGTGAGTATGTTCTTTTCTTTTGCCCACTTTTTATCTTTTGTTTTTTAATTTTATACAAGGTTCTATATATTTTAATTAACTTTTATGGCTAATCCACTTGTGGCATTATACTATTGCCTCCCCCTCCTCCCCGGGCCTACATGAAGATCCTCTTTTTTTTCCCCTTTATACTTATTTACTCTTCTTTTTTCCCACAAATTTTCTCTCTATTTATAGATATGATTATAATGGAAGTTAATTAGTGTAATTTATTAATTGAATGCTCTAGAGCAAGCTCTTACTTTGAATTCATGCATGGCTACAATCTCCCATGCTCACATATTGCATACAACTTTAGCTTGGAGTAGTGCATTCTTTTAAAATTGGGTGCCATGCGCATTTGGAGATAATGGAGTTACTCCTTCTGACATTAAAGCACTATTATATATCATCGCCAGATCCCAATGACTGAGTACATACCACAATTGATGCTAGCCATTGATTGGATTGCTTTACAGTTTTACAAGACTTACACACACAATTATTAGGTATAAATAATTGAAGAATTTCCTTCCTTTTTTTTTCTTCAGACCCCTTTTCCCCCCTTCCTTATCCTCAACCCTTGTTTTCCATGCACATTAGTATACTTTATTAGTTTCCTTTTTTCTTAGAAATTTATTAGTCTTTTAATATCAACCCCTCTTTTACCCTTCCCCCACCACCCTGTCTTTGCACTTTTCTATCTCCAACTTATTTTGGTTTTTAAATTTTTGTGTATTTATTTTCCCTTTTTTTCCCCTTAACTAACTAAACCCAACCTCTACTCTAACGAAACCCAAACCCCTTTTTCTATTCAAGTAAACTCTCCCTTTTTTCCCTTTAGATTATCATTCTTTATTGCATTAATTCCTTTTCTCTCTCTAACCAAAACCGATCTCTCCCTAACCTAACTATTTTTAGCATTAGCTCCCCATCTCTTGCTAACCATGATCTATCCCTAACATAGTGTTCTCCTCCCCCTTACCTTACCATCCCCTTAACCATTCCTCCCTGTACCCACCGCCCCACGTTCTCCCTTTCACCATCTCACCTTTGCTTGGGGGCTGCACTAATTTGTAACGTCTCCTCTCTTGTTATAAGTTCATCTCTTTGCTCCCTCTTACACTAGTTTGTACTCACAACCTCCACTTCTTGCTTCTCACCAGCTCCCCTCGCGGTCGACTTACCTTCTCTTGTTCTAACCCTTGGCTTCTTTAGTCGTGACTTTCTTTCATACTTCACCTCTTGTCCTCTCACAACTCAACTACCTGTCTCCTTCCCACCACTCTGCTATCTTCCTCTTGTCCTAGGAATCTCACTTTGATATTCATCTTGGAAGTATTTGCCTTCTACCTCCCTTAGTTCCTATCTTCTCTTGTAGCATAGCTGCTTCGGTCATCTTTTTCCCCTTGTAATGCAACTGGCTTATTTTATGCTCTCTTGCTAAGCTCCTTAGCTAGCCTAGTCGCGTTGTCCATCTAATCTTTTAAACTCTTCCAACACCTTCAAACTATTGCTTGGCACTGTGTACTAAAGTTTAGCTACAACCACTCGTTGTGGCCTGTGACTTTGCCTCGCAGTTCGCCTCAACACCTTGTGTGCTTATCTACTTAGGTTGGAGTTGAAGTTGATGTTCTCGTTGTAGGTATTTTGCTTTAAACTTGGTGATGATCACGCAATGAGCTCTACACCCTCGCCTTTCAGGTCACCTTATAATTTATGTAGTCTTGGCAGTTTTCCTCATAGTCTCTTGGTAGTTATCTTGTGGTATGTCACCCGTCTCCTTCTTCTTGTACTTAGTTGTGACTCGGATCATGGCGCACTCTCCAGAAGTAGGAATTAAGAGCACAGCTGGTTCCTCTTCACTTTTTATTTGCACCAAAGCAATGGCCTGCCTCTACTGCAATGGTTACATGACTACGATCTGCTTTTGTACATCCATCTCTTATCATCAAGGTATGACGTTCTTGGACTGCTTAATCTTTTGCGGTTTCATATGTTGTTGACTTAGCTCTTCTTGTTGTTAGTCTCATCGATGGTTTATCTCATTCTTCCTTTACCTAGCCAATCCGTATTCAAATGCACCTCATTGCGGTTCATAGATGCGCCTTCCACTTCTTTACATACCTTTCGTGCCTCCTTCACTTAGTCACTTCTCTTCACATAACGTTTAGTTTCCTCCCTCGCTCAGTCATTGGTAGCCCTTCATGATCTTGTGTCTTTCCTTACCATGAACTCGTCTCCTTTCTTATGCTCTCTTTCCTGCCTAGCTTCACATCTCCCACAGTTTTTCTTGAATGCTTGTAATGACCCCTATGCTAACCACTTGAGTCGCCGTTCTGATGGAGCCGACTACAACGTGTTGTGCTCGCTTCTCCTTTTCTCCCTATTATGCACTTCCTTCATAGCCCTTACTCCAACTATGGCCACTTGGGTAATTCCTTTGCTAGGCTCTGGGTGTGTTACATGCTACGTTGCATGCGTCTTTGAGCAACTCGTTATTGCTTTAATATATATATATATCGAGTCTCATGCCTTTACTCCCTTCAAGGCTTGTACTTAAATAAAGTTATATATGTGTTGCATTTATATATATATATATATATATAGATTTAGAGTTTTCCCTCTATTGATGAAATCATTGTTCCTCTTGATTTATTTAATGTTGACTATTTATACAAATATATATGATATATATACAATGTTTACATTTTTGTCCATTTCTTTAAGCTTATATATATAGATAAGAACACTTTTAACCCTTTAAGTTGCTCTTTAAAACTTTCTATTATTATATCCTATTTTATTCCTTGTAAAGTTTTCTATTTTGGTTATTTACATGTTTTGACTCTTTATGTAATCTCTTACTAAAATAATTTAATTGCTTTCTTTTGATCTTATTGTATCAACAGTTCTTTTCTTTAACATTGACTTGATTAATACCCCCCTTAGGATTTTTTCACTTTATTGGAATTCTTTAGTAGGTAAACCCCTACTATGTTCTTAAATTCCTTTAGGGATCCTTTTTATCTTAGAATTCCAAAAGGTTTGTTCATGTTCTTTGGTAAAGCGAGCCAGGGGATACGAGTGTTACCTGTCTACCCAAATTCAACTTCATTGTTCTAACAACTGGTTGGTTTGGATGGTGGCAATTAAGTAGACCCTGACCTTGAAGCTTGGACTGCCTGATGGATTCAACAATTTTGTACTAATTCTTTGCTCATGGTTGCCAATCCTCTTGCTTTCCTTACCAAATTTTTGGATTGAAAAAGTTACTTCAATTTAGTTTTCTTTAAAAATTTCAATCCATTTCTCAAATGCAACTTTTTATAATTATCCAAATGATTGAATTAGTTATATGGTTCATATATTGATGGGATTATTAAACACACACACGCACACACACACACATACACACACACACACACACACACACACACACACACACACACACACACACACACACACACACACACACACACACACACACACACACACACACACACACACACACACACACACACGTGTACACACTCGAGACCTTTATACAGAGCTATGGCATGATGTGCGTTTTATGGTACTCTAGAAAAACTCATGAACTCACTAAAAAAAAACTTGGTATAAAGTAAATCAGGCCTATCAATTTGTGCAAAATTTATTTTCTATTTCCATGCAAAACCTTTGATGTATATATTGAAAATGGAGCTTCTCAAACTGACGATAGTTGGTAGTTGATGCATGTAGTTTTATGATCTTTTTCTTGTTGTTCGGTACAAGTTTATAGTTAGTTTCTTTGTATTCTTGGGCATAGCAATCTACATGTTGTTGTTTGATGTGTCTAAAGGTGTAGGACAAGCCCCCCTTTTTTTGTGTTTAAGGCTCTCATCCTAATGTGCTTATCTATACTTCCCATCTACCGATTCTAAAGGCCCATAATATCAATAGAGTTCATGCAAATAGCTTAAGCCAAGGAGAAAGGCCTTTAGTTTCAAAATTTGCTAGTTGAAAGAGTAGAGTACTCCAATTAAGCTAAGGTTCAAGAGATAGCTTGAAAATTTCATGTACGGGGGTTAAAGCCTCCATTGTTAGGTTAAAAGGTGGAATACCCCAATTAAGCTAAGGTTAAAGAGATAGGTTCAAAATTTCATGCATAGGGGGGACATAACTTAAAGCCTACATTAATCACTCCCAAGGCCTCACAAGATTACATGAGATCTTGTATAAGAGCGCTTTCCCACGAGTTGAGAAGTCGGCATATTTGCCACGGAATGCTAAGAAATGCCAAGAGAGCTTATCGTTCCCACGTTAACCCCGCGATTGTAGGTGCCAATTTGTGGCAAAGATATGCTTCGCTGGAAACGGATTTTGGGCTTCTCCACCCAGGCATTGCGGAGCTGTCCCATATCTTGTCAATCAGAGCTTTTGCAGCCCGGTTCCACCTTTCAAAAACCTGCAAAAACCTACAAGCCTTCAGTTCTGGGATTCGTGGGAACCTTGGATGCTGACCGCTCGAGGAAGCTAGCAAATTATGCTAGCTTTCCCTCATGCGGGAAAGCACTCTAAGATGTTGAGTATAAGGCTAAGTTCTTTCCCTCGTAAATAAGAAGAGGGGGGGGCCCTCTTTATTTGCCTCCCCCTCTCTTTCCACCCCTTTCCTCCCCTCCTATCTTTTCCATTGATTTACATATTTTTGAATTATTTTCAATTGGGGAACCTATTTAGATGAAAGGTCAAATGTCGGGCCACACTTTCACTTTCAAACGTAAAAGCTAAAGTGGATTGGAGATTGGTTGTTAGATATCCAAAGAAAGTGTGTACTTTCCCACTTTCCACATGGGCCTTTTGGAGTGTTGATTGCTAGTCTGATCAAGATGTCCGTGGGGCTGGGAAAGGTGGCACCGCGGACAAGCACTAGCACACGCAACAAGAGCCATGTCAATAGAGGAAGTGTAGAAAGCTGGCTCTTCTTGTGAATAGCTTGTGTTTTTTGCCCACCAAGTCTGCGTCTTGAGCTTGCTTGGATATGGCTGGCGAGGAGACAGTGGGAGTGGCTCTCGTAACGGGCTGCTCCGAAGGTGGCATCGGCCATGGCCTCGCTTTGGAACTTGCCTCCCGTGGCTTCCATGTCGTCGCCACCAGTCGCTCCACCTCCACCATGTCTTCCCTCCCCCTACAACACCCCAACATCGAATTGCTTCCCCTCGATGTCTCCTCTCCCGATTCCATCTCTCACGCCGTCAATTTCGTCATCGACACCCACAAGCGCATCGACCTCCTCATCAACAACGCCGCAGTCCCCTGCGTCGCCCCCATCCCCGAGTTGCCCCTCTCTATTCTCCAAAGCACCTTCAAGACCAACGTATTTGGTATGCATTCCCACCTGGAACTTTGCAGAACAATGCGCGCGTGTGTGTGTGTATGTTTCGGGGCGGAGGGAGGCGGGCGCGAGGAATGGCGATGTCTTAGGAGAACATGCAGTGGCACAGAAGGGCATTGTCGCGCAGCTGCCCATCTTTGACAATCAGATAACGCAGCTACGTATTTGGACCTCAAAAGGTTTTCATGGAAATAAATTGAACTTGTAGGATTTCCCGAGGGATTAGCAACTGCCCTCTTTGAAATTGAAAGGATTTCTTCCAGAAGAACTTGGGCATAACTTCTTCTTTTGGCGAGAATTTTCACACTCTATTTCAATTTGTACTCCGACAATGTAGATCTGTCTTATCGTTGAACATACTCTCTTTTCATCGGTGCTGAGATGTCCTCATGTGATCCGATTGCTTAAATGTGCAAACATTGGCAACAGGTCCAGTTGCTTTAATCCAAGCTGTGGTGCCCCATATGGTACAGAGAAGACAGGGAAAAATCGTAAACGTTGGAAGCATCGCAGGCTTTGCATCTAGTCCTTGGTGTGGAGGTTACTGCTCATCAAAGGCTGCACTTCATGCGCTGACAGACAGCCTGAGGTATGCTCGCTCATTTATAAAATGTTGGGAAAGGTCCTATCACCTAAGAAATTGGAGGTATTTCTTCCTGGTTTCGGAAACCACCTTCATAACTGAACTGTTGTATTGTAGTCCTCGGCCTAAACTTACTTCCTTAACGAACAAGGAGCTAGTTAAATCTTATGCCCACTCTCGTTTGGCGAAAGATTCTTGTGTTGGATGTCAGTTTGCTTAAGATTCAGAGGTCTGATTGCAATAGCTGGAACTGTTGTATGTACAGGAAGAATGTTTACAACGTGTCTCGCTTATGTCTTTTTCAGGGTCGAGTTGAAGCCATTTGGAGTGCAAGTAATTCTTGTGATACCAGGAGCTGTAACATCCAATATTGGAGACAGATCAGCATCCATGTTCCAGAGTCTGAGTCTCAAGATCTATAAGCCATATGAGGCTGCTCTCAGCGCTCGGACCAGGTACTCCCAACAGGCGCGTTCTACTCCAACAGCCCATTTTGCCGAAAAGACCATTGATGCAGTCCTCCGAAACAATCCTTCATGCTGCTTCGTCTACGGCTACCTTTCAACACTGTATGTGCTCTTGTATTTTACCCCTCTTTGGATAAGGGATTGGTATTTTGCCAGAAAATTCGGACTTTCACAGGTTCTTGTAGAAGATAAAGCTAAGAAAGAGACATGAACCACGTCATTGGAAGTGCCCTATACGGATTTTATTTAATTTATGCATTTATATATTATGGATCAAATAGTTAAGGACCCTTTTCAGGTACGTTATGTGACAAACGGTTAATTGATTCAAGGTGGACAAATAACACTAACCTGTAAGAGAACCTTCTTCCCCCAATATGAACTAGCGATAAAGGAAGAAGGCTAGAGGTGGGAAAGGTAAGGGGAGGGTAGAGAGGGGAGCGATTAAAGTGGATGCCCCTCTTGTCTGTTTTATATGTGAAATTTTTAAACCCTTCTATTATAGTCCTTTCAGAGCATCTCATGTCGCCTATTGGAAAGACCTTTGTGAGTAGTGTAAATGATGTTCTACTCTTTGTATGAAATTTAGTAACTCTTCCTTCGATCTTAGCTTAATTCGGCTACTTCATCTTTTCTACCTAAGGAATCAGTTGCATTTCTCCATTAAAAAATAAAGGCCTTTTCAATTACTTTTCTTCTTAGGTCTAGTTATATGTATGGAAACAATTCTTCATATTCAGAGCCTTTAGAATTGGCAAATGGGAAGTATAGATAAGAAGGGATTGGTTGGGAGCCATAAAGGGGTATCTTATCTCCTAACTTTAAAATTGGCACATGGGAAGTATAGATAAGAAGAACAAGTACTAAACTCGTGCTTTGCACGGGCAAAGATATGCTAGAATCAAGGAAATGGATCAACCAAAAGGTAATTTAGAAATGCCAAGGTCAAAACAAATGCATATTTTAAATACTCAAAGCTCCTTTTGGCACATGCATTGATTTGTTCTTAAATTGCTAATCAATTCACCTTGCGTCCTCTTCAAGAAATCATTTAGTCATGATGCGTGATGTCAATCATCAGAAACTTGGATTGGCTTTTGAAATTCTGGGGCTAAGTCTTAACCCATGGCTCTAAGACCTTACATCTCCTCCTTTCATTCCATTGACCTTCCATCTCCTCTATTCCATTGACCTTTTGTCTCCTCCTTCCTTCCAAAGATGCCTCTTATCTTTCCACCTCCTCCCCACTCAAAGCATGCCTCTTGTCTTTCCACCTCCTCTCCCCTCTCCAAGCCTCCATCCAAGAGCTCCTTCTTTGTGACACGTGGTAGGCTCTTCTCCTCCAAGCTACCACGTGTCCTCATTCCCCCCCCTCCTGTTCGTGGTTAATAGGTTAAAGATAACGAAGGGATTGGTTAGGAGCCATAAGGGGTTATCTTATCTCCTAACTTTCCTCCAATGGCATTTGAAAACAAAGGCCTTTTCAAATATTCTTGTCCTTATGTCAAGTTATATGTATGGAATAATTTGTTGATATTAAAACTAGTTTGGAACCTTAATAGCATATAAAAGTGAAAATTTTAGGGGGCTATATATATTTTTAGTGGTTTGGACCTCTATCCAATGTAAATACTCTTCAAGACATATATTGTTGACTGGTTTACGAATATGGGAAAAATACATTAGAGAAAAAGATATGACAAAGCCTTCATTTTCTTTGCAACAATTGCATGGTTGCCGTTTAGACTTATAGAAACAATTAGAGGAATGAAATTCAAGCACATAGCTCTATTAAAAAATCTATTTCTAGTGGTATCAATGTTTTTTAACATAGTTTTAGTATGAAAACTAAAATTGGGTGGAACTTTCGATACTAAATAATATCTTATGGTCTTTAAAATTGAATAATTATGTGTATGTCATAATTGGCTCTAGTATATTCAAAGTCATATACTTATGAAACCTGTTTTATACACATAACCAAAGTTTGAACCTTAAGTTTCATTTTACATTATATAATACAACAACAAATCATGAGTATTCAATTCAACTAGGGTTCAAAAGCTTGCATTTCAATAGTATGGAAATTATGTGCCGTTGAAATTTTCTAAATCTCATATAATGCTCTTATATTACTCTAAAATTGTGGGAATATACCTCATATAACACACATTAACATGTATAACCATGCGTGGCATGAAACTTTTCTTAAGGAATATATTACCCTCATATTACCTCTACCTTTACACTATGTTACTATGTAGGCATACTTGCAATGATTTCATCATTTGGATAAACCCCAACACAAGGTGATAAATCCCTTACATTCAACCAATTTAACGACTTGCAAAAAGTAACATTATCTTTAACATACACAGAAGCTCCATCCATATATAGAAACCTCAAAATAAAAATACAAATTTTGAGACAAAATAATTATTTACAAGTCATTTTTAGCCTGTTTGACAACAAAAATAAGAGAAAATAGCAGTCACAATCGAGATATATTCCTAAAATTTGGACTTTTTTTTTTCAAATAAGATTGTTACCACACACCAATGATTATAATTTTATATGTCCAAAAACTATGCATTATGACCTTCCTTGTAAGACCCAGTTTTCACAAAACCTGAAGCTATTGTTTTTTTGATGCTCTTTTAACTGATGCTAGGATTTTAGGGTGGAGAAAAATTCATAGATTTAATCCTAGCACACATAATTACACTATAGAATGTTTTTTTGATAAAATTCAGATCATAAGAAAGGACATGATGAAGATAGGATATGAAAATTCATTGCATGTACGTCATAAAAGTTCTTCAAACTGGCCATTGAGTAGGACATTTGAATGTCCTACGACAGTATGTCCTATTACCAATCTCATGTTAAAGTTTTTTAGAATAAGTAGATGGGAAATATAGATGAGAAAACTAATGGAGGAATTGGGTGAGGGCCATTGGGGGAGTATTTTATTCCCAACAAGTACAACATACTTTTCCAATAGGTTTGGATAACGAATTAAAAGATCTTCATGTTAATTGTGTTTTATATATGAAGGCTTTGACATTTCATGCATTGTGTTGCACACATGTTAACATGAGACCATGCACATGCATCCTTGTACTTTTGCTTTCCAAGTGTGTTATAGTCTCATGTAATTCTACATTGAGTCACTATCTCTTGATGTGGGATGACACACATATATATAAATGCATAGTTATTGCTTTAAGCTTTGGCAAGCAATCCTTTATGTTGGGTTAATCAGTGTCTATTACTTGAGCATGCTTTCATCCCTAGGAGATGGCCTTGATGCACAACATTTATTGATTTCGCTAGATGACTATCCAATTAGATACTTAACTTTATGACTTGGAACTCGCATCAAACAAGATCTTAACTACAGTTTAAAACATGAAGGCTGTCTCCTCCAAAGATGGAAGAAAAAGACTTGGTGACTTGGTGATTATTGAAGCTTTTCTATTGATCAAAAGTCTCAAATATCATCTTAATTGCAAGGTTTTAAAAACTTGGCAATACATTATTAGGCAACCTGATGGTCTTGGGTAGAATAGAGAGCAATCATCAACTAGAGATGTAGTAAGAGAAAAGAAAGAAGGCAAACCACACTTACATCCGCTTAAGCACTTGGGGATGAGAGCTATACCTGTGCATGAGCGACACCCGACACCTAGATGGGGCGGGCCTAAGTAGGAAGAGAGCGCGAGTAGAGCAGCATATCTTGGGTGAGATGAGTGAGTCAGGTTCCAAGGGCGAGTCAGGGGCCAATCATGAGGGGACTTATGAGGGGAGTGGTGACACAAGACCAGTGGAGCACGAGGTGGGCAATGATGAGCAAGAGGGCATGTCATATCTGGAGGTGGTCGCTAAGAATGATTCTTGCCGCTGTCGGAGAAGGAGGATTCTCCATGCAGAGGTGGCAAGGAGAGCTAAGGAAGTTTCCAACAAGGCTTGATTCGAGGTGGGCAAGAAGCATCCCATGGCGTGCGACCTCAACCTTGAAGACGTCAAGCTCGAGCTCGAGAGGCTAGCGAGAGGGGGAGTTTATCTATTTTTCATGAGACGGGTGCCATCCCTCGAGGAGCTGGAGAGGTTCTTGGCTTATGAGTGTGAGTATCCCACTAATGGGTATGCTGCAAGTTTTGTGAGCAGGGGGTTCTTTCTCGTTCGGTGTGTTTCAGAGGCATTTAGAAATGATTTCCTGAGTAGGTCCTTCGTGTTTGCAGGAGTGTCGGTGTTGGTCATCCCCAGGAGTGCGAGTTTTAGTATTGATCAGTTTTTGTATAGGGTGTGTCCAGTGTGCGTGGATTTCCCAAGCCTACCCCCCTAGCTGGGTAACGCTATGGAGAGGATTGCGTCAACCCTAGGGAGGGTGCTCCTCGTGCCGCATGCAGTAGAGCGCAAGCGTGCCTGGATCCTATGAGACAGGTCCCAGGACCTACCTGATTTTATTAACGTGCACTTTCTAGATGGTCTACTGCTGGCCCAACAGGTCCATTTTGGCCCGTTTTGCGATAAATGCTTCATCTGCAAAAAGGCAGGCCACTTCGCCAGAGCGTGTCCAAAGAGAGCATCAAATAGTACTTGGCGCGTGGAGAAGGCATGCAGGAACAGGGTGATCCCCAAGGAGAATGATGGGAGCCACCGTCGCCCAAAAGTCGAGAAGAGCCAGGTCGAGAAGGGGGGACTGCTTCAAGAGGGATGAGAGTGAGGGAGACAGAGATGAAAGAATTGACGTCCCAAAACATGAGAAGAATTGGCATGTTGTGGGAAAGAAGGGTAGGACTATGGTGGTGCTGGTGGACTCGGAGTTGAGGGATTCGGGTGATCAGGCATGATTGATCCCCAAAGAATCAGGGGACGCTACTTCTATGATCAAGCAGGAGTGCGGGGGTTCCCTATAGGACATGCTGCTGGTGCAAGTTGATGGCTCTGAGGAAGAGATCCTGGAAGCCTACCACAAGAAATGCGGGTTGGAAGGAATCCCTGCGGATGGTGAGAAGGGTAGTGAAGGGTCGGTGGGCTCATTTATTCTTGAAGTGCATGAAGGAGGTGGTCTGTTGGCTCGAAGAGGGAGAATTGCTTCAACTTCCTCAAAGATGCCTACAAGGCAATCACTCACTAGACGGACATCGAGACGGACATCGAGCTCATAGGTGCGGGATGGGGTTGACGGTGTTGTCTTTGGTTACTTGGAATTTGAGGGCTGTTGTGACTTGGTGAAGTGGAAGAGGTGTCTTATGGTTGTAAAAAAATTGAAGCCCGATGTGGTTCTCTTGCAGGAGGTGAAATGTGGGCCTCAGGACAATTTTTGGTTTGCATGTGAGCAGGCGGGGTATGCTACGTTCGTGAACTCCCCTCGAAGAGGCACTAGGGGAACTACGGTGCTTGTTTCGTTGATTTTCAGCGTGCATCTGAGAGTGGAGGCTGATGAAGGGTGGCTCACGGTGGTTTCGATTGAGATGTATGGATGCATGTGTGGGGTGGCTAGTGTCTATGCCCTCAATAATTCAGATAGTCAGGTGAATTGCTGGGATGAGTGAAGAAACCGGCTCAGTGATGGCAATTGGATCATCGTAGGTGATTGGAACTTCACTGAGGGCTCAACAGACAGGTCCCACTAGGGTTCACCGAGATTGGGCAAGGAGGTGTCTGCTTGGGAGGAGCTTAGCCTAGCCCTTGGGCTAGTTTATTGCAACGACCTTGGGGCAGGGGAGTTGGAAGGCTTTACTTGGTCTAACAGATGAAAGGGGGAGGACTTCAGGGCGGCCAGACTGGACAGATTCTACGTGTTGCATGAGGGTTGGTGGTTGAGAAGCCCCTTCAAGGGGGGATCTACACAAGGATCTACATCTCGGACCATCTTCTGATGAAGTGGAGTTTTTGTCTCCCTACCAGCATGAGAGGCTCCTTTGACATCCCATTTAAGTTCAATAACTCGATGTTATAGTCGAGTAAGGCATGTCAGTAACTGCAGGAGGCGTGGAGTTTGGCGTGAAGTACAGCTCACGAACCAGGTGAGTTATGGGACAGGGTGATCAAATGGGTGCACGTTAAGGTGAAGGAGCTACACAAACAATGTATTCAGGACAGAAGGACTCTGGGTGTCAGCTTAGCAACGGCGTTGGTGGCCCTCATGGTGGCGTTGAGCGAGGTACCAACGGACGCGATCCTGGAAACCCTTATGATAGAGGTGGAGTCAGCCATATGTGCATAGGAACTTGAAGACACTCGGGCCGCCAGGATCAGGAGTCGGCAACTCTGGCTTGAAGCTGGGGATTATATCCGTCCAAAATTTTCTTCTAGGCGTGTAAGCGCAAGCATTCTCGAGAATTGGTGGATAGAGTGGAGCATGAACAGAGGGAAATAGTCATCGAGGACTAGCATATAGCGGAGGTGTTCCACTAGCAGTTAAGAAAGGTGGTAGGGGAGGACGCTGTGTAGTCGATTGCGAGTGGCAGTCTAACATGCAGGACCTGCTCCGGGGCACTACAGGATCTCTGATACACAAAGGGGCACCTTGGCTAGGCCATTCTTGAGTGAAGAACTAAAGCTCGCACTGGATTCCATGGAAAACGATCGTGCACTGGCCCCAGAGGGTGATGAGACTGGCAGTGCTACACTAAAATGCCTTTATACCTGGATGAATAGTCACGTTTCAAACACACTGAGAGGAAACACACTCCCAAGATGAACTCAAAACACCATGGACTGGGAAAACACTGAGAAATACCATATACTGATAGTCCACAATAACTGTAGAAAATACAAAGATCACTGAAATGTATAAAGATCACAACTCAAAGAACTCCTTGTAGGATCAGATAGAACCTTGCTTGCCAAAATGACCGACTGGATGCCAATGAGCCTAAATGGGACCTTAGACCTTGCTTGATTTGCAAACAACTGGCTATTTAAGCTCTCTAACCAGAGATATCCCAACTTGATTAGCAACAACCTCCCACACTATTTTCTTCCCTCTCGGGTAAATGTGCTTAGCTCATACACAAGAACTGCCTAGTAGCTAGCCATACAATTTCCATGAGCTGTCTTCAATGTATGATCAATTGCATGCGAGCCTTAAACATGTGTGACTGTAGACTTTTCCCAAAGTCAAATAAACCATCTATTTCTTGAGTATCCTCATAGGTTGTGACTATATCCTGTGCTTCGAGCTAGTACACAAGCTTGACCTCCACTATGCTCATGCAAGTATATACGAGCCAAGATCCTTGCTGTAGGTTGCCCACTCTCTTCCCTTGCTGTTGTCACCTGAAGCAACAGGCTAATCTTGTGTATTGAGGAGAATTTGAAATGTGAGGGAGTGCCTTCCTTTTTTCACAAGTACTTTCTGCGACTTCCAACTCTTGCTACAGCTAGCAACTCAACACCCAACCTTCATTAATCACCTGCAACCTCTATTGAGACACCCCAACTCTCACAACCTCTGGCATTCCCACACCCACAATCAACTAATTCCATGATGAGCCTGTGAACTTAAATCGACCACTTCCATGAACCTAGGTAAATTCAATTCAACCACCGTATACCCTCTTGCATGTAGTTGCTAGACCCTCCAAATCTTAGTTGAGTGGACTCAAAATGAGGTGGACCTTTTAGACTAGTGCCAACCTTCTGTATTGAACTACGACTGCCTAAAGAATCTTCTCCACTGGATGGCCCCGTGTGTTACTTCTATCAATACAATATTAGCCACAAGGAAAATCTGCTGAGAGCACGGCGAGCCTGACAAAACAAACTTTAGATGGCACTGGAGACTTCCACAATTGATTGTTGCACGTGTTGGTTGTCATGCGCATCCATGATCCCTTCAACATCTACTTACTCAATTGTCTTGCCACCTTCTCTTACTCTGGTAGAGAGAAATGCTAGTGAAGGAAAGGTTATTTCATGCAGTCGATCCTAGCAGCTCCATAGTTTACATGGCATCCTCTTGAACAAACCTTTGGCGTCAGCTTTCATGCTTTTGCATGAGGTGATATGTTTCGCTAGTAATTCAGTTAGCCTGTATATATATCCAAAGCTTCCTCAAGGAGTAATCCATGAGCTGAAACTATGGCCACCATACTAGAATCTCCCAAGCTTGAGAGCTGCTACAACCTTTGAGATTGAAAAAACTTCTGCGAACCAAGAACACGTACTTGCGATGGACTCAGATTGATGCTCTTACAATCTTAGGTGGAAAAAAAAATCCTCACAGCATTAAAACTGAGTAGAGTTATCATCTAAGATCACCACGACCATTTTGAACCATTCAACAATTAAGTGGCAAACAATAAACTCGTTGCAGAGCAATCAGTTACTCTTGCCGACTCTTGCAATCAAAACAACAGAAATCAACCGGAACACAAGATGGTCAGCTTCGTGACCCCTGAACCAACACTTCAACTAATGTGGAAAATCCCCACCATAACTGAGTTGAGGAAAACGCTCATGAAACCAAGATCAATTGCCCTCTACTTCACGAGATGAGCATGAAGATGGGTTGAAATGGGATGGCTGCCTCTACTTATGGAAGATAAACTAGAAGTTGATCTTCACTTCTTCCACTTCTCGTCCCCTGCTTTCCATGCAAAAGTCTAGTTGTGGATTGGTGCTTTTTACATCATCAATAGGGACCATTCCTTTTTTCCTTTTCCTTGTGGCCCACTCTTTTCGTCTGTGGTTGTGCAAAGCACTCCTTACCTGTAGTCTTTTAGGAAAGCACTAGTCCTTCTTCAGTGCCTTAGTGACCACTCCCTTCATCTTCCATTCCATGTGCCAGTGCAAGATCCAAGGCCCTCATCCCAGCTCCATGGGTCATCCAATCATCAATTTGGTCGCAAAGTTCTTGTCATCATCTCCTGCAATCAGGGTTCTTCATACAAGCGCATAGTTATTTTCAAAATATATGTGATACAAAAATCATCCCAAAAAAAATAGAGAGGGCCAATGTCATGATATTCTCTAGCTACTATCTTCTATCCTATCCATGCTAGCTATATGTGCGCCTATCAGTGCTAGTTTCTCCTATGCATGAGTGCTATTATTCATGATTTACATAGCATTTTCTAGCTGATACAAAAGGATACCGGTCGCACAAAAAAGCCCATCAACGGCCTGATGGTGGAGTTCTACCAGATCTTTTGGGACATTCTTGGGCCAGACCTAACAAGGATGGCAAACTAGGCTATGGAGAAAGGATCCCTCTCCAAGGACGTAAACATGGGGCTCCCCAAGAGGCCCAATAGAATTAAGGTGGGGGACTGTTATCCCATCACAATGCTCAACGTCTCCTACAAATTCATTGCCAAAGCCATCGCCCTTAGGATCATCGATATTTGCTTGGTAGTGGTGGATCACTAGCAAAACGGGTTTGTCAAAGGGCGTGACATCTTGGAAAACATTCACAATGTTTCTCTCTCTCTCTCTCTCTCTCTCTCTTATGCGGCTAAGACAAATCAGAAGACGCTTTTCTTCGGGCTTGACCTAGACAAATCTTACGATAGGGTGAGGTGGGACATCCTGGCGGTTCTTGATCATCTAGGGTTTGGGCCTTGGCTTCACGTGACTAGTGCGCTCCCTCTTTGCTAATACCTTGGCGGTGTTGTGTCTGAATGGCAGGGCAGTTGGGCGGTATGATCTCAAAAGATCTATGAGGCAAGGGTGCCCCCTCACCCCTCTCCTCTTCGCAATTAGTATAGTCCCTCTCATCCATATGCTCAAGTCGAAAGCTGATGCAAGGCTTATTCAGGGCCTCAAGCTTCCCTCAGGTAAGCTAATGGCGGCATAGCTCTTCGCTAATGACACAATGTCTATATCCATCGAGGACCAGAGCATCATGAACCCCAACTACTCAAGAATGTTGATTGCTTTTGTAGTGCCTCAGGCTCTAGATGCAGTTGGCCAGATACCTTTGTGATACGTATGGAAGATGACCCCCCCCCAGGTGGTTGGTGAATCTCCAAGTATAGGTGGTAAATAAGGAGGATATGGTGCGGTACTTCAGCACCCCGTTAGGTGTGGACATCTCCCTCAATCAAAGATTTCTATGGTTCAAAGGGTGGGTCAAAGCTAAACTGAGGTTATGGCATGGTTGACCTTGGGTTGGAACACCTGGTTCATGATAGTGCAGCATGTTCTCTCTGTCACCACCACATATATTTTTCAAGAGATCCCATTGGCTGGACCTAGAAAAGCAGCTTTGTGCATTTCTTTGGGCCACCTTGGAGGATAACAGGAGGAGGATGCACTACATATCTTGGGAACTCATGAAGCTACCCAAGCACTTGGATGGGTTGGGGATTCCAGACATCACCACCAAGAGCACATCCCTAATCAACAAGTGGCTTCTAAAGATGTTCATGGAAGGCGAGCCGTGGGTCAAACTAATGCGGTTCTTCATCAGCCAAGCCAGAGGGAAAGGAGTTAGAAGATGGCGAGATCTCCCCTGGTATGACTGCCTAATCTCGGATTTCCCCTTGCAGGTTAAAGGTTCAGATCATCATAGCATGGAAGGATTGCAACAATCTCTTGAGGTGGGTCCCCATGTATGGGCTGCGGGGGGATTCTAGCCTGTTGGAATTGATTTGGTGGAGCAAGGCTTTCAGGAAGGAGGGAGAGGCATTCGGGTGGCATGATCAAAGTCAGGGCTCAAAACTTGTTCAAGAAGGGAGCGAGCGTGTGGATGGACCTTTGGGATCCTAAGCGATCAGATTGGCTCCCCCTAGACGCATTGCAAGCTAAGTTTTGCATGACTGCCGAGGAGGCAAATCTTCTTGCAGTGCTTTTGGAGTGCATTCTAGAAGACTGGCCCTCTAACGTTGTCACCACAATGGACAGGAGGGTTCCTCCATTGGCGGTTGGGGAACACCAAATTGAAAAGATTGACAACCAAGATGGCATTTAGGGCTCTAGCGCAGACACACTCTGCCACCCCCGACTTGAACCGGAAGTGGGGGCTGAAGAGAGGGTTAAAATGGTAGAAGTGTAGGTTCCACTATATTTGAAAGAACTATAGAGTGTGCAAGGTCCGGTTCTTGTTGTGGAAAATCATGGATCAATGCATCCCCCTTAGAGGGTGTCTGGCAAAGAGACTAGCAGTGAACCCCTCCTACCCTCTCTATGGTAGAGCAAAGGAGATTGAACTCCACACCATGTGGGGTGTCCTTGTGATGAGAGAAGTGTGGCTCCCAGTTGAAGCAGCTATCAGGTCCTCCGGGGTGATGTGACGGTTCTTTTTGGAAAACAATTGGCATAGAGCCCTCTTGGGTGACACCGCGAATATGACCTCAACACTAGCCATCAGTTGGCAGTACATAAGCTTCGCTGTGCTGCTGGGGGCATGGGAGTTTAGGAATGGTAGTGTATTTTGCCAGCAGTGGGGGGTTGCTTTGAGGGAATCGGTGATCTTGAGGGCAGTGAAGGCACTGCTGCGGGACTTTGATGCGATTGCTTGAGACTTTGACCCGGTAGTAAGCAGCACGTTGGCCGATGTGGAGGGTGCCTTCACTGGTGGGTAATAGGGGGTAGGCTGCTTGCAGCGTAGGTCTAGGGCTAGACTTATTCGGGACCAAAGTTTGATCTGAAGGCTCTCTAGGGCCCCATTTTTGTATAATGGTCTTTTTAGGGGTTGACCTCCCTCTTGATAGATTTGGCACCTTTTGGTTATTATTAAAAAAAAAGAGAGAGAAATGAAAGAAGTCCAAAATAACTTTCTTAAAAACCTTGTAAAGGAGCCAACTGCACTTGGCTTGAGATAATGAGGAAATTCTACATTTTTACTTGAGGTAATGCATAGCTCTCCATGAAAGAGACCCATTGTCAACCACCTAAACCTCTAGAAATGTGTGCAGGAGGCACTTCACTAAGGAAGTGTCTGAAAGTAAGAAAGATGCTTGTATATTAATTTGGAGAAAAGCTATGTTTCATGTTGGCAAGAACAACAAGCAACAGAGCTATCAAAGAAGAGGTGTCCCCCTTTGAAGCATGCAATGGAGAAGAGGTATTCCCCACACCAAAGGATGTTGTACTTTGACATCTTGAAAAAATTTATCACCTTACATGTAAATATGGAATCACCATATTACTCAAAATGTGGAGGAATAGAGGAGACAAAACAACCTCTCCCCTTGTCTTATCATGACCTTAGGGAAGTTAAGTAGTCCATCAAATGATATCTTAAGTTACTAGAGTTACCAAAGACTAGGTTGAAATACTTGACTCACCCAAGATTAGGTTAGACCACTAGAGTCACCCAAGACAACAAATTGGAAACACAAGCAAAGCAAAGGAGTATAGCACATGAACATTGCTACAAATTTTCCAAGATCTGAGATCTCAAAGGTTGTCAGCCACACACACCAAAGGCCATCACCATGTTAAAGGGATTGCATGATCTAAATGGTTCACATACCAATGTAGAGTAACATGTGAAAAAAACCAAAGACTAGAGATAGAGGGCCCTAGACACATAATACTACATCATGAACCAATCAATGACCTAAAATTCTAGAGGAGAAGAAGTTGGAAGATAGTAAGGGGTGGTGCTAAGTAGGTGTTGTAAGTTGGATGTCCAGTCTTTGTTAACCAAGTCAGATCTTGATTGCTTAAACTTTAGGATTGTCATGTGGGAAAAAGTCAATGATCATGTATTGGATATGATCAAGAAAACCTAGCTTGATCTATGTAAGTAGGTTTTATAAGTTGGAAGTCTAGTTTTTGTTAGCCAAGTCAGATCTTGATTGCTTAAACTTTAGGATTGTCATGTGGGAAACAATCAATGATCAAGAAAACCTAGCTTGATCTATGTAAGTAGGTTTTGTAAGTTGGATGTCTAGTCTTTGTTAACCAAGTCTTGGATATGATCAAGAAAATGTAGCTTGATCTATGTAAGTAGGTTTTGTAAGTTGAATGTCTAGTCTTTGTTAACCAAGTCAGATCTTGATTGCTTAAATTGTAGAATTGTCATGTGGGAAAAAGTCAATGATCATGTCTTGGATATAGGATCAAGAAAACCTTGCTTGATCTATGTTATTAGATCAAGTGCCACGCATATTGTTAAGCAATAGAAGGCTAGATGTTTTGCAAGGAACAAACAATGTGCACCCATATGAATATGTAAAGGAACCTTGTGCAAGCTGACTAGCATGGCTAATTGCCATGGGGTAGCTATCGGCCACATGGTGGGCTCTCTAGGCAGCTAGTGGAGAGCATAGTTTGGTCTAGCATCACTTCTACAATGTACACTTATCCTAGTTGTGGCACATGTATTGCATGGTTCATATATTATTGATATTCATATTTTGTGAACTAAACTTATATGCACTTGCTCGATGCACTTGTACATGTCAATGTCTCACATGATATTAGAGCCAAGCCTCTCCAGTATGGAAGCCTAGATGAAGTTATTATCAAGAAGTATGGAAGATAAAGGTTGTTCCAAATAAAGATCTTCAAGAAAATTAGTATAAGGCTCTCCTAAGAGGTCATGTACAAGCCGTGAAAAGTAATGTATATCTGAGTAGCAATGATTGCTTGCTATCTATAAAATACAAGTTGAAGTCTAAAATATGTTCAACAATCCCATGTAATTACCAAGAAGGAGATATGTTTTAGGACATGCTTATAGTCCATGCAAGTGTTGCAAGGAGTTGTTATAATTCTCTAATCTTTTTGTAGGATCTCCCCCAGGCCTTTTGCATACATGTGCACCCCCTTGCACTCTTGCATGCATGCCCTCCCCCCCCCCCCCCCATCCTCTTGTATGCATGTGCACACCATCGCCTATTCAAAAATATAAGGTCACCTCCCCATTTGCAAGCCCCAAATGAGGAGAGAATGGGGGGAGGTGTACCAGTACATAATGATTAATAAAGCAAAGCTACCACATGGGTAGCATGTAGGCTACCCATGTGGGTAGCATAAGTAAACTTATGCGATTGTCATTAAAGTTTGCAACAAGAAGACAAGTTTGTGTAGTAGTAGTTTGGAGTAGGTCGATACATTATGGCATGCAAAGGTAGTGCAAAATAGGATCTCTTAGAGCTATAGCACCATGTGGCAGAAGACAAAGGCTAGAGTGGATGATGCAATTGTGCGGACTTGGAAAGGTGATGTAGCTATTGCAAATTAGCTACAAAAGGACCAACAGATAGGAAAAAAGAAACTAGAGAAAGGTTGGGTTGTAGGGGCCCAAGCGGTGTAATAGATTGGTTGATCAATCTGTTAGACTAGTTAGTTGACTATCACTCTAGGTCAGCTAGCCAAGGGCAGCTCTAGCCATATAAAAGGGCCCCATTGAGGGGGTATTATTTACTTTAGTATTTGGCAATCTATTCCACTTCAAGGAGCTCACCAATAGCCATTTAGTGAATGCAAAGGAGTGACTAGTTGCAACAAGAGAACACCACAAGTCTTCGCATATTTAAAGAATGCATGAAGGTGTAGATCTGCACGGTTTACAAAATCTAGATTGTGATCCACTGGAGAATCAAGGAAGACAACATTTAAGGGAGACTTGTGCGATTCTTGGGAACTAATTGGAATCCTCTCTCTCGGATCATGGAATAGAGTTGATGGTTGAAAATGGTTGGGCTAGTCAAATATTTCAAAATAGGCTAATTGACAAACTAATGGATGGATGAACTAATAGACCGGAAGACCAATGGACCAATGGAGACTGATTGATGGATAACAGACGATTGAACTATTGGAATAGTCAAAATGGTCAATTTGGGTGGAGTTTGGGTGAAAGTCAGAATTGTCCAAAATTAGGATTGTCGAATTGTGTCAAGACCCATGGTCAAAAGTTTGGATTTGGTTGAAAGGTTAGAATTGGCATGACCATGGTTAGATGGGTCAGAACCCATGGTTGTAAGGTTAGATTATCAAACCTTTTTGGACAATGGTCGGTTTAATTGGACCCTTTTTTTTATACTCTCAACATGATTTTTCTTGACAATGGTTGGTTTAGTTGGACCCTTTTCTTTTCTTTGACTCTCAACACTATTTTTGTTGCCAATAATCCACATTTCATTATGGTATCATTGCTATGAAATGCATTTATACCTTCTTTAACTATTTCTTTGAATGCATTTGCTAGCTGTTTGTCAAAGTCCTTGGCTTGAAGAATGGATCTATTGGGAGAAAAACCTAGCTCAATCCTTGGTTTGCAAGGATGGAAGATGTAGATGAATTTGATGAACAATGGAGCCTTCCTTTGTGAGGAATATGGCAAGTAGGAAGATAGGTTGCACAAGGTGTAAGCCAACTACCTCACCAAGAACAGCTATTGACAATGCTACTTTCTCATATGACTCCTCAACATACATGTTCTCCGAAGCTATATCTGGTGCTACCTCCCTCATGTCATAGGCCTTTTCCTACCCATCCACTAGTCATAGCATGAAGAAGGCACCTCCTCCTATACCAACTGATCCCTACTAATATTCCTATATATGCAAGGAATCTCTCCAATTCCATTTTGATTACCATGCCAAGTCAAGCTATGCAAGATTACTGCTTCAAAGAACCTTAGCTTTGAGTTCATATGGCTAGCTGACTGTGGTGTTTTGGAGCCAAGGGCATAGTGAAATAACCACAATCTTTAGAGGTGCAAGTGCAAATGATGAAGAAATCCTTGGGGTGATGATTATATGGCATTGCAAAATTTTGGATATCTAAGAGATGCTACCACTACACTAAAATGCTTCGACGTTGCCACCATTGGCAGGTTCTAATGTTGAATCCCAAAATAAAGAAAATTTGTCAGCTTGGATGAAGGGGAGAGAACAACCTGTCACTTCACAAAGGTGCGATTCCTATTTATACTAGAGGTGGGAAGTTGTTTGGTCTCAAGGAAAGCAATCTAGTTTAATCTTCTACCCTAAAGTGCACAATGCATTGTCACTTTCTTTTTTGATTATGAGATGGTTTTTCTCCGTATCTATAGTTACACAGTTGAGGTTGTTTACAAAATGAATGATGCCCATCTCTAATGGCCACCCTAACCAATGGGATAGGAGGGTTGCCACACGAGTGCCCAACCCATTACACACTAAACGCTCTGGCTGCAAACCTTCCTTCCTACATGGATGCCACTTCATGCTTAGGGAAAGCCCTTCTATGGGCAGCCATGCTTGGTTGCTAAATGATGGACACATGGTAAACCAACAAATCATAGGTTGTTCCATGGTCCCTCCAACAACACCAAGCTTCCTAATGAGCAGTCAATCCATTAAATACCAAATGCTCAATGGAGACGTTGAATTTTTTATGCAGATTTGGGGGGGCAATGTGTGTGTAAAGGGTCTACCCATGAAACAACCTGCCCATTCAATTTGTTTAGGTTTCCATCAATGGGTGCTTGTTGGTAGCTTTTGGCTATCTATAGATAGCTTGAGCAAAGGGACACTTTGTAGCCTACAACCTTCCTCCTTTTCATGGCAATGGTGAAGGTGGGAGGAATGAAGCCTTGCTGAGGAGGTGAAGCTCCTAATCAAAGATCAGAGTGTCCTATTGAGACTCATAGGCATGCTTGTCATTGATGTTGTAGAGATGATGAGTTACAAGTAGAAGAAAAAGACAAAGCTCTATATCCCTTTGTTCTATTTTGTGCATGGAGCCCAATTATGATAAGTTCCAAGCATGATACTCATACAATATTGATGGTGAAGCATCCCTTTCTTGAGCACAATACTTATGAATTTTCCAAAGAATCTAGACTCAGTCCATCGGTTAAATTTGAAGGAATGGTCCAGAGCAAGTGTTAGACTATTGAATGGGCACTAGTTGGAGTGGTTTGAGTTATTAAATAGCTTGGTTGGACTATCCAATTGGTTCAAAGCATAGAAGCGAGCCTAAGTACATCACCTATTAACATGACTAGCCTAGTCAATAAAAAGAAAAGCTCAGCTTGCCTCTCCTTAAGCCACATGTGCATATCTTAACCCTTGGATTTCTTATGATCCAATGTGTAAATATTATGGTTTTTTATTTTCCAAAGTCGATCCACCTTCCATCAATTACAATGGCCAAGATTGAGGAATTGCTTTGGAGCCACTTCTCTAGATCCATCTAGATCCATCTTACTAATCATTTGTACCTACACTTCTTCAAATTTTTTCTCTCTAATCTTGATCTCTTCAACTGCAATGCAGAAGGTCAATCTAGAAAACTTTCAAGAGGAAAAGAAGAATAAGAAAGATGAAGACAATATTGCATTGAGAGTTGTTATGGACTGTGAGGAAGTTAGAGAGAAAGTAATGAGGTCCTTGAGAAGAATTCTAGGTTAAAATCTGAACTTTTAGCTTTGATGTTACTTTTTCTTTTTCAAAAGAATAAGTAGCAAATGTTGCAGTTGCCATTGGTGGAGGTTGCTATAGATGTGTAGATATGTCAATGGATAGGTAATCTCATCCAAGTCTCCATTGTTTAGATCACAATCCTTGCCACCAATAGAAAGTGTGTTCTTCTTTTTTCCCCCAAAAAATGAAGCTTCTATTAAACATCGTACAACTCAGCTGCCAAAAGGAGGAAGGTAAGTACAAGAGAAAGAATTATCTATCAGAAAATAACCAGTTTGTTTCCTAGAGAACCTAACACACTACCTAGGGAATCTCCAGAATAGGGGCTAACAAGCAAGGTGGAGTTTTATACATCCAATGGATATCCCTAGGGAAAAGCATGTAGAAGATGCTTGCAATAGAACCTCTTTTATCTTTCAATAGTCACTCTCAATCCTGGAGTATTGCGCTCCCAAATGGAATGCAAAGTAAAGATAATTTCCTACCAGATAGAAAAAAGTATAGTAGATGGAGTGATCTACTGACCTCCAAGCACTTAACTACACCATGCAACCCAAATCTTCTAGGTAGTGATGCCAGATACCATCTCCCAAACACTCTGCTCTAGTAAGGGTGTCGAACGTACATGGGAAAGCAATGATACATCATTAGTCTCTATCTAGATGACCTATTGGTCATGGAATTTGTGTGCTAGATAGGCTGGGTTGATCAAGAAGGCATGCTCTCCCTTCGTGAGCCATGTGATCATCCCCTAATTGAAGTCACACTATATCCGTTGTGTGTGGGCCACAATCCTAAAGGTCACTAGCCAAATCCTCTGGGCTATAGGACATATCCATAGGTAGTGGGGTATCGTCTCCAAAACTCCCTTTGTGCAAAAAAAACACTTGCCATCTACATACATATTCTCTAGTCAAGGGCCGATAGTCAATTCCTTATGGACCAACAACCAAAAGAAATAGGAGATCTTACATGGTCTCATGCTAGTCTAGAGGCTCAGAAATTCCTTATGGACCAACAACCAAAAGAAATAGGAGATGTTACATGGTCTCATGCTAGTCTAGAGATGAGGCTAGAACTAAGAGATGACCTCCTGAGGAACATCTAGATCGACGAAGTGGCGCTACCTTGAGGGTTACCAAGTAGCTTCCTCCAATTGAACATGATGGCCAATGTGAGTCATGTAGGAGATAAAGGGTACCTTCTCTAGTCTACTCGAGTGCCTAACTTTGGCTGGCCAGAACCACTCCACTAGTTTCCATTGAGTATGACAGAGGGGTCAGCCCTCCTAGAGCCACAAATGCCAAAATGATCCCTCCAGGGATGACAAGATTGTGTCTGGATCTATATGCCATCTCCTAAGTGGCCCAATATCTTAATCCACTGCCACTCCAAACCATCCAAGGTCACCTCATCTAGACCATCTCCACATGTCTCAATCTGTAATAGGCCCTCAGGATCTACTTTGTAAGACTTGCAATGAACCAAAATAAGGGTCTCCCAAAAAAAAGAACCCTGAGAGGCACCCCTGTTTGTGAAAATTTCCTAGACCAACTATGAGGGGTCCAAGGACTACATAGTCCTTCCCACCAAGAGGTAGGGATTACTGCATTGATCTTTGCTATCCGTGTAAATGCCCCCCTCAAATGTGAGAGGTTTTATTAGGAAAAAAGGGAGCTCATTTTGGGGCCCTGTAAGAAATTCGCTATTTTCTCTTTTATCTCTTCTCTAAAATGTGGAAAAAGCAATAAAATATGGATATCTGCTACTTCAAGACTACAAGTGTGTCAGTATAGGGAGGAATAAAGAAGTCCTTTTAAATAATTGAGAAGACGTTGCATTAAACTCTCCACATGGATTTTGCATCTCTTTTGATGGCATTTCTATAGGCTCTCATAAAGAACCCATCACTAATCTATTTTTTCAAATATTTGAATGGTTACTACAAAAGATTAATGATGAGTTTTATAAAAAGTAGACAAAATGAAGAACCAAACCTCACGAAGTGGCTGCGTGCAACAATATTGCTGAAGAAGAACCTCAAAAGAAATGACCACCATTTGCACATTGATTTGGAAGAATAATATGTACCACTACAGAAAAGAGGAAAGGTTCCACTTGTAAATGCTGAGCGAAAGGAAAACATGAGAAGAGCAGGCTCCCAGCATATCGACTTATGGTGCGATGGATAGATTTACCCAAAATGCCCATTGAGAAATTTGAGCCCTCCATTTTCTAATCCGACAATGCTATTGAGGTTTGTGGGTGATGAAAACAATGGATTGTATGGATACATTTCAACTCAACATTCAACTGTGTGAATATACAAGACATTGTATGTTTGAGAAAGAATGGACAAGGCACAAGAAATGTCGATAAATTTAGACTTGAAAGAGAAGCTGCAGAGGGAAATCAAAGAGCATTCAAGGACAAAGAATGAGCTACAAAGAGCAAGAATTAAGAGAATAGTCCTTGGAGACAAACAACGAAGTAAGAGAATTCAAAACATTGCGGAGTTGAAAGCTGGCACTGGAGGATGTAAATGCAGAGTACAGAAAGCAAGATAAGAGCACATCTTGTTTAGCCATTGCATTTGTATATGTGTGTCTTTCTTGCAAGCAAGTCTCTGATATTGCAAAGTGTACTTGTTGCATGGAAATTTTGAGACCTCAGAAAGAAAATGCTGATCCTATGTCCTTGATATGTACAAAGGTTTTATTGTTAACAACTTTAGATCCTTCAATTGTCAGCTCATTGAAAGACACATACACCTCTCCAAGAAAATCCTTGTCCTATGCCAGATGAGAATGCAAATCCATCTCCTTATTGAACATCTCATGGTATTTGTGACACTGCACTTGACATTCACGCTTTTGTAAAAATTCAAAAAGTTACAGTTGGGGTGACTTATTTTCTCCTTCTCCTTTCCCTCAACAACTTCCTGTCCACCTTTGTCTAAACCCTTCTCATTGGGCTTTCTTCTCTTGACTGCATAATACAAAATTAAATTTGAGTCTTGCACATGTAGCTTAATGAAATAGAAGCCCTCAAAATGCAATTCTCACCAGGAGATTCCTCCTCCCTTACAGCAGAAGCTAGTAGGTCAATGGTCTTGCTACATCACTTGCACAAGCACACATAAGGCTTAGGTCCTCCTCTTTGAAAGTTTGCATATAAATGCGATGTGATGGTTTTTTTGATTAAATACAATTAAATTTCATTTTCAAGAGAATAATTATGTTTATGTAAATAATACTATTTACCCAAACATTGGATAGATCAATTGCATGGAACTAGGTACAGTAGTAATAGATTTTGCACATAAACGTGATATGAGTTGTTGCTCAACTATATAAGCTCAAATTGTGTTTTCAAGAAAATACCTTGGCCTCAAAGTAACAATATCCATGCTCCATATAAAACATCAGGTGTAGAAAAATTTAGATAAATCTTTAAAGAACATAGTCTTAGATCATGCAAAAGATGAAACAAATGTCTAAGATCTGGTGTAGTGGAATTGGGTTTTTAAGCAAACATATAGAAAGATAGATCAAGAAAACACTTGGAAAGGTAGATCAAGACTGTGGTGTATTTAAGTACCTGTATTTTTTTTCTGCATGGCTTTTGCACAAGTGTAGGTAGGCAAGGATGATGGTGGGAGACAAGCCAAGGCTAAAGTGTTGTCCAAATGAAGATGAGGAAGAAGATGAAGCTACGGTGTAGGAGAAAAGTGATGAAGATAAAAACTGTTGAATGGATAGAGAAAAGTGAAGATAAGAGGAGATGGCACAAATATCTATGCAAGTCACACTTGTCAACCACACATGCCAAAAACGGTCTTCAAGTTACTAGTGAATTAAGTATGTAGTGATTTATTGCACCTATTATTAGATTAAGCTGCCACTAAGTAGACTTAATCATCCCCTTGTCATCTCCATCTCGAGTTTCATCTTCCTCCCTATAGCCTTGTGCTATCCAACCTCACTAGCTCTATCACACTAACCCACTATAGCTCCAGCTCCATCACCCAGACCCACGACAACTCTAGCTCAACCCATCAAGCTGACACCCATCAAATTGTCACCCACAACCTCACTAGCTCTATCATATTGACCCACGACAGCTCTAGCTCCATCACGCATACCCACTACAGCTCTAGCTCAACCCATCAAAAAGACACCCATCAAGCTATCACCCATCAAGCTCATATTATCTACATACTAATAAGGTTAGCCTTTTGGTAAAATGGTCATTCTCTATGCATTCTAGAGATCGCGTTGCACAACAATTTGATCAAAAATGTGATTTTCTAGTATCTTCAAGAATATTGCTCCAAATCGAGTTTTCAAGCAAATCATGGCAAACATAGCATGATTTGACCATAAACACATTATGGGTTCTTTTTTAGCTGAGGGGGTCTAAAATTGTGTTTTTTGGGAAAGAATCCTATCCTCTATGGAACAAGGACTAGCATCTAAGGAAAAGTGAGGTCTAGAAAAAATAGATCAAGAAAACACTACTGCCCACAAATATAGCAGATTCCAAAGTGGGATATATGAATACCTGGAATTTTTTCTCTCCATGGCTAGCCTTGGTGACTTGTCTATGGCTCTTGCACAGGTGCAAAAAGGTGGGGATGATGGTGTCCAAATGTAGATAAGGATATGGTGTTGGAGAAAAGGAAAGAAGATCAAAATTGTTGGAGAGATGGAGAAAAGTGAAGATAAGAGGAGATGGCAGAGTTATCTATGCAAGTCACATCAGTTTTGTCAACCACACGTGCAAAAAATAGTCTTCTAGGTACGCATGCATTTAAGTGCTAATCATTGCTTGCACATATTTTGAGACCAAGCCACTACTAAGTAGAGTTAACCTTGTCTTTTAATCTCTATCTCTAGCTTTAGTTGCCTCCTTACTATCTTGTGCTATCCAACCTCAGCAGCTCCATCACACAAACCCACTGCAGCTCTAGCTCCATCCTGAACCATCACCTAGACCTATTTGTAATCAGGAGACACAAGCCATGGTAAGCAATCTATCACTCATCAAGCTCATATAACCTTCATAACTATAAGGGAGTTAGTGTGTTCTTCCTATTGTTAAGGTGAAATGGCCTTTCTCTTGCTTTTTCTCAAAGACATTATATGACTTGTTTCTATTAACCACATCTCATCTACATTCTAGAGTATGCTACATCAAATTTAGGAGGATGCTGCATCAAACTTTTTTGTTAGAGTATGCTGCAGAGAAATTTGCTCTAAAATGTGATTTCATTAGTTTGTTCATATCTTTGCTCCAAATTGTGTTTTCCAGCAAATGTTTGCCAGGATTATTTCTTTGTTATGTTTGGATTTATCTTAGCAGAAGAAAAAATATGCATTCTAGAGTATGTTACATCAAAATTAGGAGTATGCTGCTGGAGTATGTTGCTGGAGTATGCTATAGATAGATTTGCTCTAAAACGTGATTTCATATGTTTCCTTTAATCTTTGCTCCAAATCGTGTTTTTAAGCAAATGTTTGAGTGGCTTATTTCTTTCTTATGTTTGGATTTATCTTTAGGAGAATATAACCTTAGAACAAAAGCAACAGCTAGGAAGAAAGGTAAGGGACTTGACATTGCAGGGGCTATGACCACAGCTCCATCAAGATCAAAATCCTCAAAGAAGGGGAAGCTTATACATATGCTAGTAAGGAACATGAAGAAAAGAGTGAGCCAAGGTAGATCTATCTTGATGGAGGTCAGGAAGGCCCAGAAAGCCATTGGATATGCAATATCCATGGCACCATTCTAGAGCTTGTGAGGGCAATATGCATCAACTGGAACATGGACTTTAGATGGAAAAGGACTGCATTGCTTGCTCTCCAAGAAGCTACTAAAGAGTGGCTTATAGAGTTTTTCCAAGACACAATGCTGGTAGTGGCACATGCACATAGGGTGACTATAATGAAAAAAGATATCCAAACACTTGTAAGGATCAGGTATAGATATGACAAAATCCTTAATGTAGAGGATTGGGATGATCTTAAAATGAGAGATATCCTATTGATACCTCTAGCCAAGAAACCTAAAGCAGATGCAGTAAAGATAATAGAGGTCACTCACCAACATGAGACTAGAGGAAAGGTTGCATATGAAGAGTCCCTCAGGGAGCAAGTTGAAGAAATTGTGTCTATGTCTTGCAATCCTAGACATTACTAAGGCAGTTGCAAATTCAGCAGAAGGTACTGCAGGGCTCAAAAGTCCTTGAAGATCTCTAGGTTGAAACAAGATGTTGAGGAGGCCAACAAAAATGTCCCTGCCACTAGCAATCTAGAAGATATTCTAGAAGTTGTTGGTGTTGATGACCTACTAGAACAATTCTCAAAGGATGTGGAAGGAGAAGCCACAGTTGATCCTTTCAAGGCAGAGCTACCAAAAAAGCCCGACCCCATGCATGAGGAGGCAGGGACATCAAAGCAGCCCGAGCCCGAGCATGAGGAGGTAGAGACATCAAAGCAACATGATCTCGAGTCAATGCATGAGGAGGCAATACCATTGCAATAGGCCGATCTCAAGCCATGGAGGAGTCAAGTCATCAGGAGGATGTACAGTAGCAGTCGCCTGACCAGCATGTGGAAGAAGCTAAAGACAACTCTTCTCAGAAAGAGTCTCCACTGCACAAAAGTCAAGAGAAATATTCTGAGCAATAGTAGAAAAACACTGCAAGTAATACCTAGAGTCAATAGCTTTAAATTATCTCAACTATTCTATTTACAATGTCTTTGCATTGAATTTTTCTTTTGCTCCTTTGTAGTATCTGCAAAAATAAATTTTTAGCAATATCATAGCTTTAGAAGTGATAGATGAATGTATCATACAAATGTAAAGAGAAAAGATTTAGGAGGAACACAGGGTGAAAAACAACTTACTTTCTTGTTGTTCAAAATGAATGAAGATTCTTTGTAGATATTGTTCTCAGTCTCCATAATAATGTCATTGCATAA
Source organism: Dipteris shenzhenensis (assembly GCF_047967505.1). Taxonomy (NCBI): domain Eukaryota; kingdom Viridiplantae; phylum Streptophyta; class Polypodiopsida; order Gleicheniales; family Dipteridaceae; genus Dipteris; species Dipteris shenzhenensis. The sequence goes on along the minus strand of NC_141614.1, from coordinate 8,587,482 downwards.
CTGAGAGAGAGTGCAGCATTGTCCCAGTGAGATGGATGTCATTCTCAATAACATCTATTTCAAGTATTGGACTTGAAGAACGCTCGTCTTGGTCCATTGCCACAAGTTTTGTGCCTATCATCTTGCTATGTTTATAGTAAAAAGAGAAAATAAAGTTTAGTGAGGCAGTCATGTACTTAATGTTGATGGAGTTATGAGCAACCTCACAATACACATTGTTGGCCACCATTCTATCCCAACCATTATCCAAAAAACTTGGAATTGGAATTTCATCATATCCTTTGTCTTTGAAAGTCAACATTGACTTACAAACTTTAACTGGATAATCCTAAAAAAGGTCTACAAAAACTGTAACTAGCATGAAAACATTGATTTTAGCTATCCTGGTAGCAATATTTGGTTTCAGGAAGTGCTGTACTTTTGAAAATAGTTTGGATCTATATGATTCTATGATGCTGCCATTAGGGACTGGCCAATCAATTGTATTCCACATCGGGAGATCTTGATTTTTTAATAAACAGTGTGAGTGAGCATTGTCCATCAATTGATTAAAGTGATCATAAAAAAATATACCCAATTCAATCAAATTTGTTGACTTTCTACCTTTGTACTATAACTCCCCAATAGCACCATGTGAAGCATCAAAGAATCCCAGTATGCACTCCATTGGTTGCCACTCTTCCTATGATGAGGGATATATATATAAACCAAAACAAAGATATTGTATGTCATAGAAAGCAAAAGTTCTTTTGTTTCAACTATTTCATTATACAATTACACTTACAATTGGGTCTATGGTGTGCAAGATAAGCATGATAATCTCGCAATACAAGTTCTCAATTCATGTAGACATGTATCTGAACCTCTCTGACGCATTTTGTGCCTTCTTTTTTGACTCTGAAATCTTTCACTTTGCCCTTCCAAGAAGCCAAAAAAGTGTTATTTGATTGTTGTTTTCTCCACTTGTTGGGTTGCATTAGCACCCAGGCTCCTTTTGCCACTGCTATCCTTTTCTAGCTACCGTCCATGGTGATAGTATTGGAAACTTCTACACATGAGATCGGTGAGGTAGATCTTCATGGCAAAGAAATACTTTGTACATCCACATCTTCACCAAGTAGAGCGACAAACCGTTTCCTAGTGGCATGACCATAGTTTTTGGTTGCCATCTAAAATCCTCACTCTAATACCTGCGAAGTCAAAGAAACACAAAGCAAAATAGTTAGACATTATACTTTGTCACTCTGAAGTATTTTGCCCATAGCAATCGACATTTAAAAAAAAATCTGAATGAAACTGAGAACAAGCAAATGAAAGGTAAAAGGAGCTTATTGTCTTGAAAGTTTAAGACCATCATAACAACATTAATGCAAGGAGGAATGCTTGTCAAAGAGAGTTGTAATGGCTCATGGTGAAAGTAAAGGAATGCTTGTTGAAGAGAGAATGGTGCCTGAGAACAAGAGAAAGTGGATGGTTGTTTGGGTCACCAGGCGGGAAGGTTTCAAAATGGAGCTTTGTTTCGATTTTGGGTTCACATCTCTTGATAAAGATAGGAAAACCGTAAAAGAATAAAAAACAAATCTTCTCAGTAATGCCACATGCTTGTAGCAACATAAAGTAGTATTGTTTTTCATATTTTTGCCTCTTTTTTATGGAATTTCTTTGTTACGTTGGCCTTCTCCTCATTGGTTGAGAGACATTTTTCCCAAACCAAAAAAGGCCCCAAAATGAGCTCCCCTTTTTCCTAGTGTGTCCTCTAGTCTATGCATCCCTATGGTTCTAGCTTCAAACTCTGAAATATCTAGCTAGGCCATTGTCCCACTATGCCCATCCAATATGCATTTGCTGGCCTAACATATGCCCCTCTGTATCTTGGACCAAGATCCAATTGTGGGGCTGCTGCCACTTTCTACCCATGCAAGGAGTGTTCTATAGGAGCCCTCATGCTGAAGAAGAAGCTTCTAGGGCTCCACACATGTGGTGAGACCTCATACCACTAGCTTGCCCAAGAGGGCTCTGCTCTGCATCTCTAGATCAATGATGCCCAAACCTCCTTGTGTCTAAGGCATGATCATAGTCTGCCATGCCACTCAAGATCTAGTATTATGTGTACCATCCAGACCTGCCCAAAGGAAGTTGTGCACCAACTCCAGATAGAGACTAATGGTGCCTCCTATTGCTCCATGCGTCCCTATGGAAACACCAACAGGAGGCTATATACCAATTGGTGACAAGAAGAACATGATTGAACACTAGTGCTCTACCTGCTAAGGAGAGTTTGGTTGTGCTCCAATATAAGAGCTTGGGCCCAGAGCTTGGGCCCAAACACTCTATAGGGCCGGTGCAATCTATTGCTATACTGAGATGTCCATGCTCACCTAGTAGTTGAGGTACATCACTATCTACCAATAAAATCCAAAAGAATCCCCCCAGTCTTGGACCTCCTGAACCTCTTCTATGCCCATGAAGAAGACAATATATTTGGTCTAGCTAATGTGGACCCTAGAGGCCTCATAGTAGATAACCAAGGTCCCCCTGACAACAACATCAAGGCATGTTACTAAGAACTCCACATATATAAATTGTTTCATCCATAAACTCTAAATCTAGCAACTCCTCTTGTCAGATTGGCAACCTCATCCCTATGATACTAGTCACATGAGAGCATAGAACATAGCCCACTAGCTCCGCTACAAAAAGAAAGAGGAAGAGGGCAAGGGGAAGTCCTTTGAAACTAAGCGAGAAAGAGAGAAGGCCTCATTTGTGTGCCCCCCAATGATCACTTGTGACTAGATCTCCTTGCATATACAATTGAGACATCTCTGGTCCATTGCTCTGAGAAACCAAGTCTCCACATTGTGCCTCCAAAAAGGACCACTCCACTTGCATATGCCTTCTCAAAATCTCAGAGAAGGATGGTGAGAGACTTGACTCCTCCCTGGTCCAATCCACTGCCTCCCAAAAAGTAAAGATGCTGTCCAAGATATTGGGTTCTGAAACAAAGCCTGTTTGTGTGTCATAAATGATGTATGGCAGGTGGGGTCTCAATTGCAAGCTCAACACTTTGGCCAAGATCTTGTAAGCGGTATCCAGTAAGGCGATCGATCTCCATTGCTTGATCTTGTAAGCGGTGTCCATTAAGGTGATTGGTCTCCATTGCTTGATCTTGTAAGCAATGTCCATTAAGGTGATTGGTCTCCATTGCTTGATATCCGATTTATCTCCCCCCTTTAGAATCAGGCATATCTAGCCACAGCTCAAGGATTGTGGGAGGGAGTATTAGTCAAAAATCTCTTGGCAAGCCAAAGGGAGAGGAGTGCATATGTGCTCCCAAAAATAATTAAAAAGTGTCCAAGTCAAGCCATCCTCCCCCATGGATTTTTTACGAGGGAGAGCTTTGAGGTCCTCCTAGAGTTGCATAAGGCTAGAAATAATCCCTCTTAGAAATCCAACTTGCATGTTCTACATGCAAGTTCATTACTTATGGGAATTAGTACTTTCTTGCAACCTGTGTAAATTGGTGTGTAATTCATAATGGATTTTGAATAATATGCAAACATGTTCATAAATAAATTCATAATGGATTTTGAGAGAGTGTCACTCATGCCATTCTTTTCAGTGGATTGTGGAGAGTTGGCGTTGGTGCCATTCTCCCTGCCAGGGCTAGAAATTAAGAGTTTATTTGGAATCATGTTTTATTTCAAGGCTTCCAATTGTGCATCAACAAGATGTTATGTTTTCATTGTAAAGCGTAATTTTTTATTTGCAATGAATAATCAACATGACATGTAAACAATAAAACTAGTTAGTCTAAACATTGAAAGTGCATGAGAAATGATTATCATTGCCATATAATTTTACATCAAATCCTTGTCATTTCCACTTGATTTTACATCAACTACATATCTTGCATTCATTCTCCTCTAAAAGCACTTGGTCAACTTAAAGATCCTATATGTTGTCATTGCAATATTCATGGTTATCAATTACACTCTTGTGTTTTTTAAACTATGTTTTATTGATTTCAAATGAGAATGCTCATAACAATGCGAGTGTCAATATCAATGGAAATTATAGAGAGCTATTATGAAGGTGTTTTTGAACACCACTTTGGCTCATGAGATGAATCTCACTCAAATGGGTTTGGAAGTTTATTATTTTGTTGATGGTTTAGGCACTGATATTCTATTTATTATTCGAGAATGTAGTTGATATTTCATACTTAATGAATGCTAATCTAGTCTATTTTCACATATTTCTCCTGTTTTTTCATGGAGAAAGGCTACAATTTCTTCCAAAACTGCCATTCTAGGAATTGGGATTTCCCGAATTATCTAATATGGTCTTGTAGGAGATTAATGAAGAAAATGTTTGTACAAAGCTAAGTGAGTGGAAGCAAAAACAAAGGAGAGTCCTTATAAGGCTGTTTGCTTAGGATGTGAGCTCTTATCAATCACTTGAGTACTATACCAGATGATAAGTCTATGCAAGCCTAGCTGATCATAGGGTGCACTCAAGTAGACCTGCATAAGCTCGAGATAGTCAATCTGACTAAGACTTGTGAGGAGCTACTAGACCATGCTGTCACTCTAGAAAAGCCTGAAGTCTTAAATAGAAAGTCAAAGAATAAATTGCTAATAGCGACATCGAGGAGACACAGGTAAAGAAAGATATGCTCAAAACCAAGCTAAAGAAGGCCTTGAAGGAATTGGGCATTCGAGGAAAACCGTGTAGCAATGAGAAATGGTGTAATAAGTGTTCTAGGGGTGGAAACTTGGAAGAAGAATGCAAACCTAAGTGTTGCAATACATGTACTAAGTTTGGGCATGATGACTTGGAATGTTGGTTCAATGGGAAAATTTGCTAAGTGTTAGTGAACAAGGTCGATTGATGCTTGGCCATAGAATAATAAACTACCACATCCGAGTAGAAGGAAAAAGGTAAGAATGGTAAAGATAAAACAAATCCATCCAAGATCAAGTGTTTTTGTTGTAGAGAAAATCATATATGTTCTAATTATCCAGTTTGGGCTGAAAATTTGAAATTCTTCAAAACTAACATGGAAAGAAAGAATGTTTATCTCGAATACCAAGAAGTTGTAGCCAAGTTATAAGATGTAGTTGATGGACAATTGGTTACCAGGTCCAAAGGCCTGGTTGCAACTCCTATAGACAGATTCCTCAAGTAAAGATATTAATTGGAAATCCCAAAAGGAGTTTGACACTAAAATTGCAAGGAATTTAAAGGAGAAAGTACTGGCACTTGAGATGCCTAAAGAACAAATTTAGCCATCCATTACCACATAAGGAGAGTCCTCCAAATCTAGGCAAGTGCATTAGAATTTAGCACAGAGCTAACTCAAGCATGAGAAATATTCAAGACTATGCAAATCAATTTAACTTTTACTGAGTTGATGCAGGTAGTTCTATATTGTCAAGAACATTATTTCTAAATAAATTGCTATGAGGCTAAAGTTTAAGACCTTCAAACCATCACCTTTTTGAGTATGCATGGCAAATCAATGGCCAATTTACCCTAAAGGTATGCTATAGGATGTTGTCATCTCTATAGGTGGTATCTATTATACCATTAGTTTTATTTTAATTGTCATGGATTAACATGCCTATCCAATACTATTGGGACAACCTTGTCTTAGAAGTGCAAAAGTACTCCATGATTTGGGTTTAGAAGAGATTATCATTAAGACAGATAGTCAAGATGTATGCATTCTTACAAATCCTTGGAAGATTCCAAGCAGTTGTTGACCTAAGGAATTGGAAGTCACAGATCTCCTTGAGATGTTGAGTCACGATTGATGGAATTACAAATACTGCCTATGGGTGAAATTGATGTTTTCAAAGTGGCTACAAACATCAAGCAGAAACTAAGGGCTGAGAAAATTGGTAAACAAAAATATCGACTTTCCAATAACTTCACTGAAGACATTTAAGGTGAACGAGAGCTAGCCGAGACACTAGTGACCATTAAGTGACTTGGTACTGAGCAATTAGTATTAGATCCAACACAAGAACTCAATCTTGGAGCAGAAAGACAAACCTGCAATGGTAGTGGTAAGAGCCCCAATATTTCTTTCGAGCAACTAAGGGATACCAAAGATCTCTTTGTCATGTATAAGGATGTTTTTACCTAGAATCACACAAATCTATGAGGAGTTCCTCTCTAGTTGTTTTAATATAAGATACCTTTAGTGCTAGATGCCAAACCAATTTGACAACAGAGGTATAGAATGAATCCCAACTACGCTAAAAGGCTGAGTTGGATCAAATTTTGTGTGTTGGTTTCATCTATTCTATTGATTGTAGTGATTGAGGAGTGATTGGTTATTTCCCATTGTGGTTGTGTCTAAAAAGAAAGGTAAACTCCGAGTATGCATGGATTATCAAAAGCTAAAAGCATAGACGGGGTCCCTAACCCATTTTCCATACTTTCCACTAATAATATCTTGGATCAAGTTGCAGGAAATGAGATGTACTCATTTATGGATGGTCATAGCAGTTATAATCAGATTATTGTGGCTCCAGAGGATCAGTCTAAAGCTACCTTTATTATAGAATGGGGTGCTTATGCAACCCGAGTAATGCCCTTTGGGTTAAGAAATGCTCCATGAAGTTTATGGTAGAAATCTTCCATGAGAGTTCATTGCCATTTACTTATATGATATCTGTGTGTACTCCTTAGATAAAGATCATCTCAGCTAACTAGAAAATGTATTTTTGAGATGCAAACAAGCATGGGGATTTCATTCAACCAAGCTAAAAATGTATTTTGTGTTTGAGTGGGCATATTGCTTAGTCATGTTATTTCTCAAGATGGTATATATACCGAGCTAGGTAAGATTGGGGCCATACAACAAATGCATGAGCCTGAGAATCTAACTCAATTGCATTCTTTTTTGGATTTATCAACTTATATAGATGCTTTATCAAATATTTTGCCAAGATTTTAGCTCCATTGTTTAAAAAATGCCAAGTTTGAATGGACTATTGACTTGTATGTGGTTTTTCATGATTTAAAAAGATCAGCAATGGCTACATCCATTTTGAGGAAACCAAGGTGGGATGTTATTTTTCATTTGTATGTGGATGCTTTTGGATATGCATTAGTAATTATCTTGGCTTCAACCGGATGATCGGTTAGATTACCTAGCATATTATGCCAGTCGATTATTGATGCCTACTGGGACCAACTACAGTAACACCGAGCAGGAAGCTTTGGATATGATATTCAGTGTGTAAATACTAAGGCATTATTTAGTCGACAATCCTTTTGTATTTTATGCAGATCATTAGGCATTACTTTATTTGAACAACAAGATTGTTATTCAAGGGATTCTTGTCCGATGGATGCTTCTTCTTCAAGAGTTCAATTTTAAAATTATTCATAAACTCGGGAAGACCCATGTAGGAGCTGATTGTTTGTCAAGACTACTTGCCTCAAAAGATATTCAGGGAGTCACTACTAAAATTCCTTAATAATTTTGTGTAGTTGCTAAAGAAGGAGTTAAAAATCATGCATACAATTTCAACCACCTATTACCATCATGGAAATCATGAAGTTGAGCCAATGATCAAGGCACTTAAGCTTATCCTCACCAAAATAGTACAATCATCTAAGAGTGACTGGGACACTAAACTACATTTTGCACTCTGGGCTTACATAACTGCTTATAAAGTCACTAAAAATCTTACTACTTTTCATATGGCCTTTGGTTTAGAAGTAGTAGTCCCATTAGAATTTATTGTTCCTAGTCTTGGTATCACTACTGAGTATCACTTAGATGAATAAAAAGCAATCAAGGGGTGATTGCATCAGCTAAGCCACCTGGATGAATTACACCTCTGAGTAGACTGGTCACAGCTAGTGATATAGCATAGGAGAAAGGCATGACATGATAGGTATATATTGTGCTTAAGAATTTGAAGAAGGCTATGTTGGTATTATTATATAATTCCAAGTTAGTGCTATCTTAAATCAAATTTCAATCTTGGTTGGAATGGTCCCTACCAGCTAACTAAAGTTTTTTCCAATGGGACAATACAACTCAAAGATCTACAAGGGAATGTATTCCCAAGTTGTACAATGGGAGTAAAGTGAAGCCTTACCATGTATCAAGCATGAAGAAATTAGATACAATTTACTCGGTTGATAATGCCTTGGTGAATCTTATGCCAACAAGAGTGCCAGGTAGTTGTTTAGAGATAACAGAAGAGATACACTACATGCCGACACATGGTAGTTTGAATGTTGTGGAGGCATTAATTTAGGATAATCATGTCCAAGAAAGGTGTACTCCACTTAATCATGCAGTCATTCATCTGATGGGACATCCAACTTTAGATCCCATTCGGATACATTTGGTTTTGGGTTTCTATAGTCTTGTTCATTCACTAATTGCAATTTCCTGCAGCTCTCTTACCTCTATCACTTATAATAGCTCTTTCGTTTCCATTGTGCCCAGTGGTTTCCTTATTTTTCCACCCTTCTCCATCATCCTCAACTTCAATTAGACTTGATATTCTATTTGTGGCCATGGAGGAGTACAGAGACCGAATAAATCATAGAAGAGGCATAGGGCACCTTTCCACGTGTCACCCCCACATCCTATTGAAAATTTTGGCTACAAGATTATCAGGGGAGTTCTGAGGAGCAAAAATGTCCTAAAGTTTTCCCATATACTGTGGAAGTAGGCATGGGACAAAGCTCTAGTAGAAGAAATACTAGATTCATACAATGTTGAAGACTACATCATCATTGATGATGGTCATGTTCGCTTGAGCACAACATTGTTGGAGGATGTGTTTCAATTTAGGGCACACCCAAGCCCAAGACAGTTAGCCTTTGCTCAAGGTGCAACACTTATTTTGATGAGGATAGAAATTCAAGCCTATGGGGCTACCTAATTAGCAAGGCATTTGATGAGGGGCTAAGGATTATATGGTATATTTCTTTTTGAGTTCAATTGCCTTGGTCTAGATGCCTATGGAATAGGGAACTTTGGAGTATTAGCGTCACGTCTATTTTTCTCAGTGGGATGTACTTTTCCCAGTGGGTAATCCAACCACCAAAGACACACATTAATCTCCCAAATCATTATGCCCTTATCTTTCCAAGATAAGGGATACATGCTTCCCTCTTTCTCCATGTTTGTCCATGCCATGACCTCATATGGCATCCTTGAAGATGAATTGGTATCATGCCAAGACCGTATCCACCTATTATGTATGAAAGAATGTAGACATATGAGTAAAATAGTTTATTAATCCTAAGAGAAAGGAGAGGGTTGCTATTGTACCACCTATACACCAAGTGTAAGGATGACTCTTACATTTTTGGTTGCTTATTTGCTTCAAGAGTAGACTTCATATCCTTCCAAAGCATAGGGAAGGATTCTTGGAGGTGAAGTCATCTTTGCTCTTGAGAAAATGTCTGCAACCGATCGAGCAGTTCCAAATCATGGCTTCGCAAATTGTTGATGATGGAAATCCCTCACTCAAACAAGTATTGCCAATATGTTTCCTTTTTCACATGTAGTCTAAACTTTTGGGCATCCCCATACTTAGCAAATGCAACTGTATCATTTCCACGTACCATCATCAATTGTTGTAGAAGACCTTTTTTCCTATTAATATCATGGCAAAGGAAAAAAACATTAGCATCACTATGGAGTGATTGTGCAAAAACATTAATTGACATTACCTATTAGGGTTGAGACGTGATGAGGCTAATATATGCACTTTGTCCTTAGTCATGGCACCCTTTTGATTCCAATCATAACTAAATAGAAGCTAGAAGAAGCCATCACCATTTGCGGGATTGGCAACAGGTACCATCTTGTATGCTCGATCACAAAAGATGACTTTCACATTCTTAATAGCCTTACTAAATTTATTAGTATACTCCTCTAGACTCATCTTCAATTGATTAAGATTTTGAGTAGCTTTCTTGATCGCACATGAAAAATCATCCTTCCATGAAAACAAGAAATCAAAACATTGTATGCTCGATCATGAAAGATGACTTCCACATTCTTAATAGCCTTACTAAATTTATTAGTATACACCTCCAGTCTCCATCTTCGATTGACTAAGATTTTGAGTAGCTTTCTTGATTGCACGTGAAAAATCATCCTTCCATGAAAACAAGAAATCAAAACATTATCCTTTTTTGGACACATTTCATAGAGCAAAGGGATGTTTATAGTTCGTGCAGATACCTTCCAAACAAGCTATGCCAGGACAATAGTTGATGCTGTGTACCATGGGTTACTATTCTTCCTTTCTATTGCCATCTCCACTTCCACCCATCTCTTATCCTCTTCATTCAATAACTTAAGAAGTGAGGATTTATATGCCATGCCAAATTTTTGAAAGAGGAAGACCTTGTGCCCATATGAATGCTCTACATGCGCTCGAACACTGCAATACCAACATATATTCACGTGGGGATTAATTTCTAAAGAGAAGAAGTTAAAGACATAAATACCAATAGACATTCACGGGGGGATTAATTTCTAAAGAGAAGAAGTTAAACTAGCTATACATAGAAGTATTATAAAAAGTTATCTTACTCATTGGTTGATTTTAAGGCAAGAAGTAGCTCTCCCTCTTGAGATTTCTCAACCTCTATGAATTGGCATCTCACTTGGATATGGCGAATTGGCATTATTGAATAAGCTACAACATATCAATTCCACAAGTAAGCATGACATAATCATGTGCAATGCAAACTATAATAGAACATTTCATTATGCATGATAGATTTATCAAGAGAGTACCGTCTTTGATCCGAGAAAACCATGCCTTCAACCTATGATTTCCATCCCAAACGAGGAACTTCTTCCCCTTCAAGTCTTGCCACTCATTACTTAACTAGTTGTCAAAGTCCTCACTTGTTGAATTTCAAATAGGCCCCCATTCTTGAGTGCAATAACATAGAAAAATTGATCACTTCCTGGCCGTTGCAAGGATACTAGAAAAGGTGCACTATTTATAGCATAGCCTCTAGAATCAAAACTCTCTCTCAAAACAGTAATCGCAGATGTTGATGTTTGAATAGCCTCATTAAGAATCAATCTACAGAGAGGAATTAGAGGGGGTTCAATTCTTCTTTGCATCCGAAACTGATCAAGGACATCTTGTAAAAGTCCAATTTGAATCTCCTTCCCAAGTATTCTTACATGTGTTGGAGCTTTTTCTTTTGTCTTTTCTGCACTCTCTTGCTCTCCTTGGCCTCGAGGCTCTTCTTGCACCTCTTGTTGTTCAAGACTAATCATGGGATGAGATGATGACTCTTCTCGAGTGATAGTAGCCTTAGTTTCTGCAAGTGTCTCCATGTGTGTGTTATTTGCATCATTTTGTAGAGTACGGGACGTACACTCCTCACTCACAGATCTTCTTGATGGTCCAGATCTCAATGCATAAGTTTTAGTTCCTTTGAATATATATCACAACTAGCAAGGATGAGTTATATAGTACTCATGTCCATCCTAGATATGCCAAGGTTATCAGTACCAAAAAGTTTTAGAATTACCTCTTGTAGTTGATTTCTTTTGCCTTGGTGCCATCTTGTCAGGATGAAAATACTCACTTCTATGAAACCTGTATATACAAAATGTTTCAAATCCTTAAGATAGTAGAATATAAAATGCATAAGCATATATAAATGATTCAAATCCTTAAGATAGTGAAATTTGTAACCCTTGAGACATTGCAATGCAAATTCTTAAGACACTTAAGACAATTGAGATACATATCATTTCCTTGAAAGAAGTCCTCGACACCAATATCTTTAAATGAATGCTAATCCTAATTCAATAATAGGACTAGAGACTATTAGAGATGACCTATGAAAGCTTCTAATAATTTCGGACCATGGATCTTGCCAACAGTAGTTACTATGTGAGTGAAAGAGATGGTTGAGAATTGAGAGATGAACTGAGAAAAACTGAGAGATGAACTACTGAGCTGTAAATTGGAATAGAACTGCTGAAATAGACTGCTAAGAGAATTCAGAGAGAATTCATCTCTTGTGTGAGTGCAAGGCCAATTCAAAAATTCTTGAAGTAGCCCAATTGAAAATAATATAATTCGGCTCAGAAAAATTCGCTTGAACGAAGCTTTACCTATTGCTTTGGTAGTTGTGTGAGTTTTTAGAAGAGCTGAGGAAGCTTTGTAAATGCGTCGCTAAGGGAGTGAGATGAGATGAAAGGCGAGCTATGTGAGTGCTAAGGAGGAGGAGGTGGAAAGGTGGAAGGAGGGAGGAGAGAGCTAAGAGAGGGGACGAAGGAGAGAGGAGAGAGGTAGGAGAGAGCCGAGACAGGGATTGCCGAGAGAGGAAAGGGGAGCTGTGTGAGTGCTAAGGAGGAGGAGGGGAAACGGTGGAAGGAGGGAGGAGAGAGCCGAGAGAGGGGGCGAAGGTCCTCTCACTGGTTGTCTAGGAGACCAACATGCTACAATGCTCGGCCAACGGAGGAACAGAGTGCTTCATCCTAATCAACATGGGGGAGAAAATCGTTGCATCAAATCACGACCTACTGACGATGATATCGTTCAAGCTAGAGAGGGAGGAGAGAGCCGAGAGAGGGGGCGAAGGATAAGGTGACTAACTAGTGTCAGATTGTGGTGGCAAGGCATAATCGGCATCAATATTCTCTACCCGATTAATCGTCCCTATAATAGCATGTTGCTTTTAAGGCTTAAGATTGTGGCATTCTGGCATAATCCAAGTTTTTGAAAGAATCTCGGCTGCCACCTTTCTCACCATCATTCTAGCTCAATGGGTTGTAATGACGGTCACATGGCTACTTCTCATTGTGGTGTCTAGGCATAATCGACATTGGAATTAGCTCAAACACCACCTGTTTCACAATCCTCTACCCATTCTCTACCCATTTTCAATATTTGCACTTTGCTTTCTCGTGACCACGCATCATTATACTACTCTCTTGTCATTTTCTCCTCTTCATTCTCTCCTACCATTACTTTCTAAGTCTCTTTGGTTGCCTTCTAGCTTTACATCACATTGCATTTCTCTCTTTCATCCCTTCTTATTTTCATGATCCATGTTGGGTTTTATCATCCCTCTGCTGTCAATGCCATGTTGGATTACCATCCCTCTGCTCTCAATGCCATGTTGGATTACCATCCCTCTGCTCTCAAAATTGTATGTATTCTCTGAGCTCCTCTAATAATCACTTTCTTTGAGCTCCCTCTACTTTTGGTACCTTTTGTTGTGTCATCCAAAATGGCTACGGAAGAGGCTTCTATTGAATGGCTTATTGAAGGAGCGAATCTATCACACTCTATCCCGATCAAGGATGGAAGAAGGATTGTTAGTGCACATTTCCTTCAAAGCCTTCTTCCCCATACGCACAAGCTCATCTGCCTTAAGGCAGTCATTGAAGGTGAAGCAACAATGAAGGTAAAGGTTTCATCTGAGTGGGATATTAATGGTCAAGAGCATTGCATACTGGATGCCTCCTTGACAAAAAGTTATGCTCTCATCCACAATACAATCATGGCAGCAAGTACTATTAGTGATCTTGAAGAGCCTGGTTCGTCATCACATACGTTGTGTTGATAGTAGAGTTTACTCTGAAGAGTTTGGCAAAGAAGGAAAGAAAACCTCTCAACCATCTCCTTATGTGGATCTTGAAGAGTTAAGTCCCATTGAGAAGCCTGGTATGTACCACAATTCTTATAAGTCGAGGACTGATGTTGACATTGAGATGATGCAGACTTCACACATTGACCTTGAAGGCTCAAATGAGGACCATTCAAAAGATGAATGTCAGATTAGCAAAAGCATCATACCTTGGATCATGGAGAATAAGCAAGCCAATATACTCAAAACGCAGATTGCAAATATAAAGCAAAGGAAGCAAGTCACTGAATTACCAAGGGTATACAATGGAAGTATGCTATTGGAATTTCCTCCAACTTTTGGAAACATCAATGGCATGAATGGCATGGAGCAAAAATTTGATGGCCACATATGGACCAAATCATAAACCACAAACATGGCTATCTCATGTATAGTAAGGCTTAGCTACTATGTTGGCTCATTAGAATGCCATCGGATTACTTGCCCTTATTTTGCAAACAATAAGAAGTTTAACACATCCTTTTTTAGAAGATTGCTCTTGGACTCTTAACTGAAGAGGAGAGGAACAAGATTGTTTGTCACTATTGTCATAAGCATGCTTATTGCATTGATACTTGTAATTGCATAGTATATTATGTAATGCCATTTGATGAAACAATGACTAGATTGATGGTCCATGTTGGTGAACATCAGCACCCCGTGCAGCCACGAACATCTAAGGCAATGATAGAGAAAACAAAGAGGCTTGTTGCAAATGTTTTGAAGGTGGATAAAAATGCTGGACCATGCAAAGCTCAAATGAGTGTTGCCAAAGAGCTCTTGAATTCATCATTGATGAGAGGAGACAATAATGAAGGGGCAAGTGTGGGAGATATAGAGTTGACCGACTTTCTTGAGCAATTGGTACCACTAGTTGAGAATCAATGGTATGTTTGTTTGTAGCTAAGTGATTTTTAGTTTACTTAACTTTAGAATGGTATAGGGACCTTCTAAATAGTTGACTTGTGATGTTACAGTTCAAACGTATTGTTGCACAAGAGAAGAAGGCAAGGTTACTTGTTGGGGAAGGTTATGATAGCCTTCTTTTACTAAAGAAAAGGTCTATGTATTCATTCTTCCATGGAAGTCGTTTTCAAGGGCAAGGCTTGCCAGATGAAAAATGTTTTGTTTTTAAAATGTCAACCAATGGTCTAGCATCTGGTGTGGATCTTGTCAATTGTGGTGGTTAAAGGTCACTGTGCCTTTACCCCGGTTATGTACAATACTCAAACACATATATAAATGAATGAAAAAGAAGATTAGGGTGGTTCTGCATGCACCAAAACTTGTGTGGCTCTCTGTTTCTCTCTCTCCCTCTTTCGTTCTTGCTTCCGTTGAGAGCACTCTCAACTGGTATCAGAGCCTGGGTGATCTAGCTAAGTGTGCATGAATGCTTGAAGCTCAACAGCTCTGTGTGAGGAAGGAGAAGCTCTGTGGGAAGCTTTGTGGGTGACTTTACTTGCATCCGAGTGTGTAGAGACCTTGGAGGAACCTTTGGAAAAGTCGCTTTGGTTTTGCAAAGTGGTTTTGAGAGCCTGTTAAGTGTTTTCAAAGAAAAAGTCATTTTTTGAGCTTTTCCCTATTCTGTTCGATGACAGAGACTCCGTATTGACTTATAGAGGCAACTATTGCTTGCTTTTGGTGTCCAGTTCACTTCAGGAGCTTGGAAACACCTTCATTCTTGAATCTGGGATCATTTCATTGGATTTTTGACTCACTGTGTCAGTTTTTGCATTTTTCTGCCCAGGTGTTGGAACTCAAGTTTGGAGCAACCATTTGTAGATATGTCAGTTCCGATGGACTTAGGAGTCCTAAAACTTCTATGTTGCTCATCATTTGCACTCCAGTGGAGTTTACAAACAACTCTATTTCCAAAAACGTTTTTCAGTCTGTGTGTTGGACCGAGTGATTGAGACCAGGGTTTCCAAAACCATCTGTCCCATTGCGTTTCGGACGCCCAAAAACCCCTACCTGTCAGTTCTTATGCAATTAGGTGGAGGATTTTCAGAGTTATAGATCTCTATGTATTCGATTTCATCTCTCTGTAATGCATTTTTCATTCTAAGGTTTTAAAACCTTAGATTTATGCCACATGGCAGTGGATAAGTGTTGACTCCCATTTCTCACTCATCGGTTGGGATTTTGGAGTTCCGGTAGGAGAGAGATATTTGCAGATTTTCTTGCTAAGTCCGATTATGCAATGGCACCCATGTTTTGAGGCATCTCAGGTTCTATTTTCAGTAGCGGTCATTACCATGGGACTATGATTTCTTGAGCATACCTTATACAAATCACTCTGGTTGCAGTTTGAGCAGCTTATGTGCATGTTGTTCATCTTGAGTTTGTTTACAGGTTGAAGAAAGCCTTGTATGGCTTGAAGCAAGCACCCAGAGCATGGTCTGATAAGATAGAACAATATCTTGTCACTATTGGCTTTCAAATTTCCACGATAGATTTCTCACTTTATTTAAGAAAAACAGAGAAAGGTATTATGCTGCTTATCATTTATGTTGATGATTTGATCATCACAAGTGATAGTGATGAAGATATCCTTCATGTGAAAATGCTATTGAAACAGTAGTTTGAGATGAAGGATTTGTGAGAGCTGCATTACTTCTTGGGCATTGAGGTGATTAGATCCAGCTGTAAGCCTATTTCAGTTCCTTTGGAGTAGAATATGAAGCTAAGCGCAAATGTAGGTGAGCTTCTGGAAGACCCTACTATGTATAAACGCATAGTAGAGGAAGTTTGATTTATATGACTATTACCAAGCTAGACTTGAGCTATGCTATTGGGTTGGTAAGTCAGTTTATGCAGGCTCCAAGGAAACCGCATTTGGATGCGGCTAGACGCATACTGAGGTATGTGAAGTCCACATTGCAGTATGGACTATTTTATGAGACTGAGGTTTATATACAGTTGCATGGATACACTGATGCTAATTGGGCTGGTAGTATTTCTAATAGACGATCTACCAGTGGATATGTGTTCTCTTTTGGGATTGCTACAGTCAATTGGAGCAGCAAGAAATAGCCTACAGTTGCCTTGTCGAGTACAGAGGCTGAGTACAGGGGTGCAGCAATGGCTGCATGTGAGGTAGCTTGGTTGCATAAGCTACTTTATGATACGTATCGCTCTATAGATGGGCCAGCTATAATTTATTGTGACAACATGAGCAACATACACTTGGCAAATAACCCAGTCTATCATGCTAGAACAAAGCGCATTGAGGTGCATTATCACTATGTGCAGGAGAAGGTTCTAGTAGGTTTTATTGATCTGGTTTATGTCAGCATAGAGGATCAGGTAGCTGACATATTCACGAAGGCATTGGTTGTAGAGAAGCTACGCAAGTTCAGAGACCTTCTTGGTGTGCATGAATTGGGATTGAGCTCGAGGGGGAGTGTTGTTCACTCACGATATGCCAGGGTGACCGTTGTGCATTTATGTCACCGACTTGTTAGCTACAGATGCGGTTGGTACACCACCCATGAATAATAGCTGGATGATAGCTATCTTTATGTACTCTAGTTAGTGGCTCGGTTAGTATGCCACCTAGGTTAGCTGATTTTGGTTTTGAGACCCACCTATAGGGTTCATCTATTCCTTTTGTACTAAGAGAGAGTTCTTATGGCTTTCACAACTAAGAAGAGGAAAACTGCTGTCAGCCTCCACCTTTGTGTGTATTCCCCCATTGTGTATGTGAGAAAGCTGCAAGTGAGACTCCTTACCTCTCTCCCACTCTCTTCACATGACAAACCAACACCATGAAAACATTGTATATACATGCATTCAAGAATCACCCTTGTCACAATTCAAAGTGCACATAACAGCTTCAAGATATTGTACTCTTCATCATTTGCATAGCAAAAGAAGTTGAAAGCATTGAGAATCACCACTCCATTGTTATAGTCGAAAACTACCCAAAGACTCAACTCTTCTTCATTGTGCCTATTGACAATGTTGTCGATTCACCAACATATTCAAGAGTGCATACATAAAGGATATGATCATGATGACCGTGTGAATAGCTTGAGCATCACCTTCACAATCTTCTAGTTCTCTTAAACGGGATGCGATCTCTTCTAACAGAGTTCTTCCAAGGCATCTTCTTTATCGCATCAAAAAACACATGACTATACTAGGCTTAACATGCAATCAAGTACACCCAAGACCGTTTAGTAAGGTGGGATGAACCCAATACCAAACGTACCCGGCATCTCCACCAAAAGATGTGACATGAAGTTGGGGGTAATAAACTTCATGCACCTCTTCACTTCCTACTGCTTTCGAACTGAGTGAAAGAGATAGTTATCACTGGGAAGGGGACATTAAAAAGAAGCTTTTATACCAAGGGACCACACCATACTTTCCTCCCTTAGATGAGAATGAAAATGGTAACATCCCAAGTGATGTTGTACTCAAGCATAGGGAGAAGGAAAGGATCAGTAGAGGCCATAATCTCAGCAAGCCCGTCCGTGCCAAAGAGAAGAGCGATACGTTGCTCCAAGAAGATCTTGCGGCTCAACATGACATGAACTAATATATATTGAGGAGTTTGAAGGGGCTCATTGGGTCAGATGTGTAGGTTCTGAGGAAACATTGTAACTCCTTCATAGACACCTTTACACTTAGCTCAAAAGACTCTCCAAACTATCATAAGACACAGAGACCCATAACTTTTAGTAGAGACATGATATAAAATATTTAAAAACACATCTAGATACACCTTGAAATGGGCTTTGCCCTGATATAAGTTTCATAAGAAGTGGTCGGAAAGATATGGGCAGTTTATTGGATGGGGGTAAAAACTGTCTGAAAAAGAAACACACACAGAGTCATAGATTTTATGTTTTAAATCTAATATAATAACTAAAGACAAAAATAATGCTCCTTAAAGAGATCTTCATGATGATATATGTTTCATCCAAATCGGACCAACGAGCAAAAAGTTATGAGCAAAATACTGATAGGGGGTCAAACTGTCATGAAAAACACCTACTCCTTCTACTGGTGCCGACTTGGGAGCATACTACCTCCATCCTTAGACTTCATCAACAATCCAAGTCCCATAGAGGTCACCCAAGAGGGAGGGAATGTGAAGATAGTGGGAGAGAAGGAAGGAGTCTCACTTGCAGCTTTCTCACATACACAATGGGGGAATACACACAAAGGTGGAGGCTAAAAACAGTTTTTCTCTTCTTAATTGTGAAAGCCAAAGAACTCTAGTACAAAGAAATAGAAGAACCCTATATGTGGGTCTCAAACCAAACTCAACTAACTAAGGTGGCATACTAACTGAGCCACGAACTAGAGTACATAAGGATAGCTATCATCTAGCTATTATTCATGGGTAGTGTACCAACTGCATCTACAGCTAACAAGTCGATGATATAAATGCACAACGGTCACCCTAGCATATCATCAGTGGAGCTCCATATCTCAACATGCACCCTCGAGCTCAATCCCAATTCCTTCACACCAAGTAGGTCTTCAAACTTGCGTAGCTTCTCTGTGCCCAATGCCTTCATGAATATGTCAGCTACCTGATCCTCTGTGCTGACATAAACTAGATCAATAAGACCTAGTAAAATCTTCTCCTGCACATAGTGATAATGCACCTCAATGTGCTTTGTTCTAGCATGATAGATTGGGTTATTTACCAAGTGTATACTGCTCATGTTGTCACAATAAATACAACTGGCCCATCTGTAGACTGATGCATATCATAAAGTAGCTTATGCAACCAAGCTACCTCACATGTAGCCATTGCTGCACCCCTGTACTCAGCCTCTGTGCTCAACAAGGCAGCTGTAGGCTGTTTCTTGCTGCTCCAAGTGGCTGCAACACTCCCAAAAGAGAACACATATCCACTGGTAGATCGTATATTAGAAATACTACTAGCCCAATCAGCATCAATGTATCCATGCAATTGTATCTAAACCCCAGTCTCATAAAATAGTCCATACTGCAATATGGACTTCACATACCTGAGTATGCGTCTAGCTACATCCAAATGCGGTTTTCTTGGAGCTTGCATAAAGTGACTTACCAATCCAACAGCATAGCTCAAATCTAGCCTGGTAATAGTCATATAAATCAAACTTCCTACTATGCACCTGTACATAGTAGGGTATTCTAGAAGCTCACCTACATCTGCGCTTAGCTTCACATTCTGCTCCAAAGGAACTGAAATAGGCTTACATCCTGTCATCCCATATCTGGACAGCATGTCCAATCCATACTGCCTGCATACCACTATCTGCATTGCTTTGAGGAGATTCTCCTGATCTCAATTTGCTTGTCCATGGCGAAGTATGTGAACCACTGCTAGAGGACACTCTAGGTCGACTAATATTTTGTGATTGCTGCTGTGAATTCTGTGCAGCATAACCATTTTGTGCATCTACATCATCAATCACATTTACTGGTTTATACCAGCTACTCATCTCATCAAAAACATCTCTGCTCACTGTAAACTTACGAGTAGAAGGGTTTCCTACCAGTATACATCTCCTCTAGCGTCATGCCATGTATTGCTGCAGTGGGAGTCCTGTTCATTATGTAAACTGCTATAGCAACTGCTTTACCCAATAATAATCTGGTAGGTCTTTTTCATTTAGCATGGCCTGAGATACCTCTCCAATATGCCTGTTTTTCCTTTTTGCAAGTCCATTTTGCTGTGGGGTATGACTACATGAATATTGCTGCTTTATGCCATGCTCCTGCAGGAACTTTGTAAACTCATTTGAGAGGTACTCTCCCCCTCCATCTAACTTTAGGCATTTTATTTGTAGGCCTATTTCTTTTTCAACCATAGCTTTAAAATCTTTGAAATGCCCAAACACTTCACTTTTCTTTTTCATGAAATACAACTAAATTTTTCTGCTGTAGTCATCAATAAAAGTGACAAAATAATGACAGCCTTCAATAGATGTAGCTTTAGTAGTCCACACATCAGAGTGGATTAATTCCAATGGCTTCTTACTCTCTTGAACATGTCTAGGAAATGGTTTCCTTGCCTGTTTTCCAAATTAACAGGCTTCACATACCTTACGCATTTCTGCAACCTTGAATTTAGGCAATCCTACAATAATATTTTGGGCCTGCATTGATTTAAGTCGTTGTACATTAACATGACCAATGCATTTATGCCAAATATCAATATTTGCAACTACACTGGTCCCATGTGCAAACATTGCTGCAATCAATTCAGGAATGTCTGCATCCAATGTAAACATTGAGAGTGCTCTCAATGAAAGCAAGAATGAAAGAGGGAGAGAGAGAGACAGAGAGCCACACAAGTTTTGGTGGGTGTAGAACCACGCTAATCTTCTTTTTCATTCATTTATGTATGTGTTTGAGTATTGTACATCACCGCGGTAAAGGCATAGTGACCTTTAACCCCCACAACCTCCCACTTAAAGGACAATGTGCCTTTAAGGGAGAACAACCAATGAGCATACTATCCAATGCCCATCAATACATGATGATACTCAAACCGCTGAACTAGGTAGACTCTTCGTCAGCATATCTGCAGGGTTATCATTTGTATGAACCTTGACAAGCTCTATGCACTTGTCCTCAAGTACCTCCCTAATGAAGTGGTACTTGACCTCAATGTGTTTGGCCTTTGCATGAAAGACCGGATTCTGTGCTAGCTGAATAGCACTCATGGAATCACTATGCAATGTCGGTACACCTGTATGAATCCCCAAATCTCCCACTAGCCGATCAAGCCGTATAGCCTCCTTGCAACCCTCTGTGGCTACAACATACTCAGCCTCTGTGGTAGACAAAGCAATGCACTTCTGTGCACGAGACATCCACGACACTGCACCACCTGCAAAGGTGAACACATAACCAGAAGTGGATCTCCTACTATCCACATGCCCTGCATAGTCTAAATCTGTGTACCCAAGCACACGCATGTCTCCTCTGCCAAAGCAGATGCACATCTCCTTGGTACCCTTCATGTACATCATGATGCACTTAACTGCCTCCCAATGCCTCTTTCCTGGATTAGACATGTATCGGCTAACAACTCCCACTACAAATGCCTCTTTCCTGGATTAGACATGTATCGGCTAACAACTCCCACTACAAATGCAATGTCTGGTTTAGTAGCTATCATAGCATACATAAGACTCCCAACTACTGATGCATAAGGAACCTTGGCCATCATGGCCCTTTCCTCATTTGATTTGGGACTATTTGTATGACTCAGTTTCACATATGGAGGCAATGGAGTACTCACTGCCTTCCCCCCCTCCATATTGAAACGCTGCAATACTTTTGTAACATACTCCTTTTGTGAAAGCCAAAGGAGTTTCCTACTCCGATCATGCGTGATGCGCATACCAAGAATATGACCTGCAAGTCCCAAATCCTTCATATCAAAGGCCTCATGCAACTTGGCCTTTAATGCATCTAGCTCATACGTATTCCTTCTAGCCAATAGCATATCATCCACATATAGTGTCAAGCTTATCAGGCTATTATCCTTAGCCCTTTTAATGTAGAGGTAGTGATCAATTTCACTCCTTCTAAAACACTAGGACCGAATGAAAGCATCAAACTTCTGATACCATTCTCTAGGTGCTTGCTTAAAACCATAGAGACTCTTCTTCAGCTTGCAAACTAAATGCTCTTTGCCCTTTTCTTCAAAGCCTTCCGGCTGCACCATGTAAATTTCCTCATGCAAATCCCCATGCAAGAAAGCTATCTTGACATCCATCTACATAAGCTCCATATCCTCTGATGCCACTAGTCCAAGCATGCATCTAAGTGTGGTCATCTTCACAACCGGAGAGAATATCTCATGAAAGTCCACATCCTTCTCTTGCTTGAACCCTTTAGCGACCAAACGGGCCTTGTACCTAGGCACATCATCACCTGTGACCTTCATTTTGTAGACCCATTTACATGGCAATGCTTTCTTTCCATGTGGCAAAGAAACCAAGTCCCAAGTCTTATTCTTCATGAGTGAACTCATCTCTGATTGCATAGCATACTCCCACTTGCATTGATCCTCGCGCATCATAGCCTCTCTGTAGCAAGAAGGCTTCCCACAATCAGTAAGCATCACATAGTCTACCCCTGGAACAAACCTATCAAGCCGTCTAGACACTCTAGATGATCTTCTCAAGGGCATTTCAGCTTGCTGTCCCACTTGCATATCAGCCACATTTGGCTCATCATTTCCACCAATAGATGATCCATCATCTACCCTTGATTGTATACCTGTGGGAGTACTTGGTGGTACCATTTCTTGCACATTTGACATAGACAGCTTGCTGTCTATCAACATATGTAGGTGGATTCACATCCTGGAAAGTGATTCTCCTCATTTCAACATCCCTCATGGGTGCCTTATGCATCTTCTTCTCATTAAAGACTACATCATGGCTGCATATGATCTTCTTTGCTTCAAGATCCCAGAGATGATAGCCCATCTCTCCACTTTCACCATAACCCAGAAAGATGCATTTCCTAGACTTAAGATCTAGCTTCTTTTGAAGCTCTTTCGGTCCATGTGCATATGCCTCACACCCAAATATACGCAAATGAGAGTAAGAGGGCTTCTTGCCACTCCATGCCTCTTCAGGAATACCACCATCCAAACTCTTACTAGGTGATCTATTAATCACATGCACTGCAGTCTTCATTGCCTTAGCCCAAAAACCATGAGAAAGACTTGCATTGGAAAGCATGCATTGCAACCTTTCTTGAATGGTACGGTTCATCTTTTTTGCAACTGGATTTTGCTCTGGAGTATGAGGGGATGTGAGCTCCCTCTTAATCCCACGTGTATCACAGAAACGCTGAAAGTCATATGAGAGAGATACTCTCCACCATTGTCAGTCCATAGGCATTTAAGCATTCTACCTGACTGATTCTCAACCAAGGCCAACCATTTTTGAAATACCTGGAACACATCACTCTTTCGAGCTATAGCATAAGCCCACACTTTCCTAGTTGCATCATCAATGAATGTCACATAGTATTCAGCCCCGCCTAATGACCGTGTAGGCATGGGACCACATATGTCTGAATGCACCAAATCAAGCTTTCTCCTTCTTTTATGGGCTGATTTAGTTTGCTTCCCATAGAGACAGTGCTCACAAAATTCAAAATCAAAGAAACTCAAATGTGGTACATAACCCAAACGGCATAAAAGTTTCATTCCATTCTGGCTCATGTGCCCCAACCTGCAATGCCACAAAGAAGTGCTTGGTTGCTCGGTTATTGCAACAACATGATCAAATACCCTTGATACATGTAAGGGATACAAAGTCCCACACTTGGCACCCCTGGCCAAAAGCATAGAGCCCTTCTGAATTTTCCAACTCTGAAAGCCAAAAGTGGTGTGAAAACCAGCATCATCTAGCTGACCCACTTAAATAAGACTCTTGGTCAACTTAAGCACATGTCTCACATGTTTCAAAATAAATGCAGACCCATTTGCAAAAGAAAACTTTATGTCACCTACTCCCACTATGTCACATGCATATCATTTCCAAGATGCATACAACCTATCTTTCCACTGTCATAAGTGGAGAACCATTCCCTATGGGGAGTAACATGGAATGAAGCACCAGAATCCAAAATCCAATCCTGGGAATATGCATCATCTAAAGTGGTAAGCAACTCTGCAGATAAACTAGGCATGAAGAGAACGTCATTGTCACTATCATGTGTGACTACATTGATCTCCTCGATCTTCACTTTTCCTTTGTCCTCCGTTGGACTCTCTTCCTTTTGATTTGCACCCCAATTTGCATTCTTTTTCTGATCCCTTTTCTCTCTTTTCAGCTTGTAGCAATCCTTTTCATATGGCCCTTCTTGCCACAGTGGTAACACTCAATGTTTCGTGCCCTGGGGATTTGCTACGAGACTTCCCTCTTTCTTGGGACTTCCCCTTGAACTATGATCTGCCCCTTTGTACATTTAAGGCTACATCCTGCTTGTTGCCATCCATAGACTTCTGTCTAATCTCCTCGGCCAACAAGCTACCCACAACATCATCAAATTTTAGTACTCCACCAGCTGCAGAGTTACTGACAGCTGTACGGAAGGTATCACATGAGGATGGCAATGAACATAAGAGAAATATTGCCTGAGTCTCCGCATCAGTTAATAAGTGCAATTGAACAAGCCACAAACTATAATGCTGACTTGGAGAGAAGAGGCACCACCAAATTTAGTTCTGCGCATGTGACATCTTGGTTGAAGCAAACTTTATGTCAATTCAATCACTATCCTTCTTAAGGAAAGATAAAAGAATTGTATACCATGTGGTAGTCACCTAGGCATATACAGACTGCACGCTATCACTAAGCATGCAATGTCAGCATGATATGGCTTAACTCATCTTCTATTTTACAATTTGTGAATTACCTAACCTTGAAAATTAGCCAACTAGGTTGTACCAGTTCTCTTCTTAAGATGCTTCTTAATAACATACCAGTTATTCCAAGATGTTCCCCTCCTCTAGAACACCTATAGTGACAAGACACCTTGAATGTGCAACTCGTCCTGCACATTTTTAGCTAAAGAAATCATCTCTTGATTGCCTTCAATTTGACTAGGTGATGGTCATT
Organism: Dipteris shenzhenensis; assembly: GCF_047967505.1. Taxonomy (NCBI): domain Eukaryota; kingdom Viridiplantae; phylum Streptophyta; class Polypodiopsida; order Gleicheniales; family Dipteridaceae; genus Dipteris; species Dipteris shenzhenensis. Next base: position 8,562,217 of record NC_141614.1, on the reverse strand, counting down.
TGTAGCCCATAGAATCTTGGACCAAGAATTCTAGAGGAACAACAACCTCCAATCCTAAAGCCATACATAAAGAAGTCAAATTTGTAGTGACCTAATTATTCTGTCCAATAAGCCCATAGTGTGGCCAAAACCTTTGTATCCCAGTCTTGGTGATGTATACTGACAATCTTAGTGGGTATGTATCAGCTTCAGTGTTTTGTTAATAGATGCAACTTGCCCATTACACCAAGTACAATAAGTAGTTGGAACTTGGTGTATGTCCATGAATTATTTGCTCAAAATCTTAAATATTTGATTCATGAAATATATTCCCTAATCATCGATATGGTTCTCCACCAATTAAGTTGTAGTTCCAAGTAGTTGTCCTGTGCTTATCTTTGGACATATGCTTGGGGAAAGTTCTTCGGGACAAATAGTGTAGAATACTAAATTTCTATAAAATCAATAGCAAATAGATGAGCATCTGGTAGCTCAATAGTGACACTTTTACTATCATCTAAGGCTATAAACTAGGATAAAGAGTCAAATCTCGCATGATCTTTCCCTGGCTTATTAATAATGTTGAGCTTGAATCCTTGTAGTAATAAAATTCATCTCATCAAGCAGCCTTCTATCAATATTTTATTAATAAGATAAAGCAAATACTACTGATCAAGATAGAAAATATATTGATTTTTGAGCCAATACTAGCAAAACTTATGTGTAGTATATACCATGCCAAGAGCTTGATGCTTGATAATTGTACTCTCATTGTGCTATAATTGCACTTGGATGGGTCTTGCATAATAAAAACAATAATATAGATTCCCATTTAGATGTGCCAATATAACACCAATAGCATACCCAGAGACATCCATGTACACAGGCATCCACATACGAATGTGATACCAATATCCTACCTAGAGGCATCCACATGGATGTGAAACATCACATCCCACTGTAATGGCTTTTTGAGAATGGGTGTTTCACATGTATGCTTATTCAATGCATGCAATGCATTAAATACTTCAGTAGTCCACTGAAATTTTTTGTCCTTCTTGGTTAGTGCATACCATAGAGCGGCAATCTTGGCAAAATCCCTAATAAATCTCTTTTAAAAGAGATAAAGCCCACAAATGCTTAAACTAAGTTAAAGTTGCAAGTTTAAGCATCTTCTCAATGGCCTCAATTTTACGTAACTTAGTTTGCATTCCTTCTTGAGAGACGGCATGACCAAGAAGAATGCTAACTCAAACACAGAAAACATGCTTGGAAGAGATTCAAAGAAATTCCTTTCCATCTTTTTAATAATTTCCCAAGATAGTTAGCTGCACCAAGTTAACCGAGTAAACACAAAAGTCATCCAGATAAGTAGCAATAAAATCTATTAAATAGTGTCTGAAGCTTTCCACCATGAATCTTTGGAACATAGAAGGTTGATTTCTTAGTCCAAAACGGCATCGCCTTTGTGGAATAACACCGCAATCGATAAAAAAATAATTTTATACTAATCCTTAGGTGCAATAGTAATTTGATTATAGCCACTTTAACCATCCATGAATGAATACACCTCATGTCCTACAACTTGATCAAGGATGCCATCTATGAATGGAATTGGAAATGAATTTAGTAGAGTTTGAGAATTACATTTTGAATAATCTACACATACTCTGAGAGTTTGCCTCTTTTTTTTGTATTACTACAATTGGAAATAACCAATCACTTATGTCAATACTAAAGGGGAACCTAGTGTGGATGAGATTATCAAGCTCACCCTTCATGTGCTTGGCATAATTTGGATTCATTCAATCCCCTTGATGTCTGATAGGTTTAGCATTTGGAACAACATAAACTGTATGCTGATAGATTTTTGGAGGAAATCCTCTTAGATCGGCACAACTCCAAACAAAGACATCCCTATATTGCATAAACAATTCTTTGATTGTTTGAAGTTGTTCATTGAGCACATGTGCACTAATCACTACTATACATAATTTCTCATTTGCTCCCAATTTAAGCTTTTTTGTTGGATCCAAAACTATTTGCTTGGAATCAACTGAGTGATTTTCATCATTGGCTCGTCCAATTCCCTTTCACCAACCACATATTTAGTGAAATTACTAGGATAGATATTTTTTTGTTCTACTAGTTTTTTAATCTTCAACGTTTGCATGTGCTTAGCACCACCTACATGAAACACATGGACCTCTCCAAGAGAAAGTATTCAAATCTCCATCAACTGAGTTTTAACATGTGGAAATTGATCTTGGATCTCCAAGTCTTTTGGTCTCCAACTACTTGGGACTTTGCTCAAGCAAGTTGGAAATTGAAATTCTACTACTCCTTTATTGATATTCCTCAACATGGATCCCTAATCATGCAATACCTTGGAAATTTTCAACCAAGGCTTACCTAGTAAGATAGGCTAGGAATTTTCTTCCATTTATATTAAATCATACAAACTTAAAATGGAGAAGGAGAGCTTTAATTGTTTGACAACAACTTCCAAGATAATCTAGAACCACCATCTATGATTATGCTTGAAATGTTCTTTGTCTTGATCTTCACAATGAGATCATTGGTGCTTTGCTCTTTAATTCTTGGAATATCTAAGAGGCAAATTGATTTTATGCCTTCCAATTAATGTCTCCTATTAAAGGCAAAAGTCTAGACCTTCTGAATGAGTAATTATGCAAGTATCCATTGAGTGTAGGATTTTTGTTGGTATAGCTTGGCATCTAGGATCTACTTCCTATCTTTTTGCATTGTTCTTGAGAAGTTTGAGATGCTTTTTTCATAATGGAAACTCTTGGTATTTTGTTTGGTCACAAAAGTAGCACAAATCTATGATGGGTCTTGATTCTTCCGCTTGTCATTTTTACTTGAACCCCTTGCATTATTCAGGCTTGGGTGGGCATACATGTTTTGCCTTAGTATCAATTTCCACCTGATTCACATATGTGGTTATTTTCTTTGCATAGCAATAGTCAGACTTATCATGACCAATTTTGGTACACGTTTCATACTATTTTGTCCTACATTCATTTTTTGTGTGTCCTTTTTGAGAGAACTTGTTACACCATCTTCAATTTGGCCTAGTTTCTCTCTGAAATTCACCTCCTTTTGTGTCTTTTTTATTGTAGGATTCAATTTTTCTAGTTTTATAAAAGAAACTTTATCATCACTTCCTTCAACCTTTTTCTTTGACTTGTTCTTACTAGGGTCTGATTTTCTCCAATGCACCTGCTTGGTACCATAGCTCTTTATATGTTTTGGTTACCAGGCTGACAATTTCAAGATAGCTCAAATCAATTTGAGTGTAGCCTCAAATTAATCATGCATGAAGTGACTTATCATTTGGTGGTATGCTAAGTTGATTGATAAGAGCCCACATCCTCAATAGAAAGTCTTGAATGGATTCATTGACTATCCATTTTAGGTCAATGAGCTTTGTGTGGACATCTTCTTCACTTATTTCTTGTTTGAACCATTTAGGAAAATACCTGGAGATTTGCTATGAGTCCTTGAGATAACCAATTGGAAATTGGTTGAACCAGTATTGTGCTATCTTTGTCAAAGTGGAAGGAAAGTAATTTGTGTACTCTTCCTTAGTCATAGCACCATTTCTATGTTAGAATCCCAGAATTTACTGATATCCATGTGCCTAATTTTATGTGCTTCGTTGAATAGGATAATTCCATCTCTTGCAATCATAATGCAGAGGTTTTCCTACATTGCTTGGGATGTAGAAATAATCTCAATGAAAGCTAACAATGGGGTTTGTGTTGCATGGGAAAAATTATATGGAGATGGGTGATTAAGAATCAACTAGAAATATAAGTATTTCTCAAATAATACTCAAAATAGCAATGCAACCATATGGAGATGGATGATTAAGAATCAACTAGAAATATAAGTATTGCCTCAAGAATACTCAAAATAGCAATGCAACACACTTGTATTACTTGACAGGATCTGTGCAAATTACAAATGGTCATAGATATAGAAATAGCACTCTGATGTTCCTCACTTTTGCTTGCATCAGCTTGAGGCACAAGACTCTATGGGAAACAACAACCTCTTCCAATTCTTCTAGCTTATGCATAGAAAAACAAGACTAGATCTAGCATAGAAAAGAGCCCATCACAATCAGCTAGATATTATTATATACTAAGGCTCTACACTTGGACCCAAGTGGTCAAGCTATGCCTCCTTTCTAATTAATTCCTTCAAATATACTAAAACATTGATTGGAATTGGCCCACTAATGGTCCTGACATTTTCCTTTCTTAGTAATTTGGGGTTGCACCTCGTGGCTATTGGTGTTGGCCGAATCCTATACTTGCTCATCTATGTGGTTCTCCTTGAGCTGACCTAACTCAATTTTTTTGTTATCTAAGGGCTAGAAATGAATACTTATAAATATTATTTGGTGACTTTTCTATCTACAATACATAGTACACACACTTATAATGCGTACAAATGGTGTTCCAAAACTGTTGAGAAACTTGAATCTCCCTCAATCCATACAAATTTGTGCTCTATGTATTCTTTGGATCTTGCTTGGGTGCACCCTTTTAGGTGAAGACATCATGAACAAAAGTCCAATATTGATGCCTTCTAGGAAATTAGATAACCAAGAAACATCACGTGATTTCAGTCATTTTGGGGTTCCTAAGCTTGTACAGGCATTCCATCAAAAAATTCATTGGCATAGCTGAACCTCTACATTGGTTCACAAAACAAGACATGAAGTTTGAATGTAATAAAGATCAAGTCAAATAGCTCCAAATCTTGCAAGGCAAGGAACCCATCCTAGAAATATGGTATGGAACAGTACCTTTGATGTGCATCTAAATGCATCAAGTGTGGCTATGGGTCCATTCAAGCTCAACCAAATAAAAACATGGATTTTCCCATGTTCTACACAAGCTGAATGTTCTCATTTTTATCTCAACTTTTGGATCCAACTTGGATCTCAACTCATCTCGCACATGAACATAGGCAATGCAACCAAAAAATTTCAAATGAGAAATATATGATTTCCTACCAGTATACCTCTCTTTTGGCATCATGCCATGTATTGCTGTAGTGGGAGTCTTGTTCATTATGTAGACTACTATAGCAACTGCTTCAGCCCAATAATTATCTGGCAGGTCTTTTTCGTTGAGCATGGCACGAGATACCTCTCCAATATGCCTGTTTTTCCTTTCTGCAAGGCCATTTTGTTGTGGGGTATGACTCCCTGAATATTGTTGCTTTATGCCATGCTCCTACAAGAACCTTGCAAACTCATTTGAGAAGTACTCTCTCCCTCCATCTGACCTTAGGCATTTCATTTGCAGGCCTGTTTCTTTCTCAACCATAGCTTTAAAAGCTTTGAAATGCCCAAACACTTCACTTTTCTTTTTCATAAAATACACCCAAACTTTTTTGCTGTAGTCATCATTAAAAGTGACAAAATAATGACAGCCTCTAATAGATGCATCTTTAGTAGTCCACACATCAGAGTGGATTAATTCCAATGGCCTCTTACTCTCTTGAACATGTCTAGCAAATGGTTTCCTTGCTTGTTTTCCAAATTGACAGGCTTCACATACCTTTTGCATTTCTGCAACCTTGAACTTAGGCAATTCTGCAACCATATTTTGGGCTTGCATTAATTTCAGTTGCTGTACATTAACATGACCAATGCATTTATGCCAGAGATCAATATCTGCAAATACACCAGTCCCATGTGCAAACATTGCTACACTCAATTCAGGCATGTCCACATCCAATGTAAACATCCTGCCCTTCTTCTTCCCTTTTGCTATCAAGCGACCGTTATTTTTCATATCCTCAACAAAGCATCCATGAGGATTAAATATGACTTGCAAGCCCTACTCACCCATTTGACCAATAGAAACCAGGTTCTTGGTGATATTTGGGACATGAAATACATCAGACAGGTATTTCTTTTTCCCATCCTGCATAGACAAAGGAACTTTACCATTCTACACAATAAGATGTGTAGTATCATCACCAGTCTCCACAAATCCTGGTCTTTCCATTTTCCTTGCATCCTGCATCCATTCTGCATGACCTGTCATGTGCTTTGATGCACTTCAGTCAACATACCACACATCATTGCTTTCTTCTGCACTTTGCATAGAATTGGTCATGTGCTGCACCATAAACAAATGCTCATTTCTATTCTCACCATGTCTACTAGAGGATGCATAATTGCCTTGCTGCAATTTTCCATTCATGATGTCATTTTGCTTTTCGTAGCAGTCTTTAGCCATATGACCCATTTTACCACAGTAGTAGCATTCAACATTACTATTTGCATTTTGGCCTCTCTGCCATCCACCATGACCTCTTTGGCTCCCCTTGCCTCTAAAGTTACCATGTCCTCCTCCATAGGACTGGTTTTCTTGAATTTGATGTATATTCTAATTTCTACCATGACCTCTAGATCAGCCTGCTCTACCTCTGCCTCTACCTCTTCCAGCATTTGACTAGAAGATAGCTTCATCTGAAGTTCCTCTTGAAGAAGATGCACCACCATTTCCATGCTCTTCAAAAATTAGAAGAGAAATCAACTCCCCAAAATCATGAAAATTCTCATGGATGGCAATGGATGTCCGTAACTATGCATAATCCTTTCCTAGACCATTCAAGGTCATAGAAACTAAATCATCATCTTCCACTGGTGACCCAATGGAAGCAAGTGCATTTGCAATCTTCTTCACCTTCATGTGGTAGTCATTGATGCTCATATTTTCTCTCTGCACATTATGCAACTCCTGCTTGAGCTGCATTTTCCTGGCTTGCGTATTTGTGCTATACATTTTTGTCAAAGTATCCCATGCCTCCTTCGGCATGCTTGCATCTTGAATATGCATAATCATAGAATCTAAAATACTGATAGACAGCCAATACATAACTTTCTTGGCTCTCTCATGCCAGCCTTTAAATGCCTGCAACTCCTATTGATTGGGAACATTAGGAATAACTGGTTCTTGTTTAGCTCTGGTAATGGACTCCCAATAGCCTTTTCCCTTAAGGAAATTTGTCATTCTAAACTTCCATGTTGGGAAGTTGTTCTTGTCAAGCTTTTCGATGACTATCTATGAAAGAGCATTAGATGCCATTACAGAACACTGCAATATATTCTGTCACTGCAAAAAGCACAACTTTTGCCTCACAAGGGCAAATCTGCAAAACTGATGAAAGTGGTATTTGACCACATAATGACTTCCTAGTGATGATTTTGCATCAACAAGCAATAAGAATAATTTTGTCACTCCCAATATCTCTATGCATAGGCATACGATGCAATTTTTGCGGCAACTTTTCACTGACCTGCAGAACAGTGGTCAAACAACAAAAACAGGGCACCTTTCTAAGTGCCTGCGGAAAACTTCTGCCACCAAAACAGGCCCCGAAATGGCCTTGAATCAAAAAAACAATGTCACACTTCGAAGGGCATCCCAATTTGAGATAGTGCACTCTTGTACTTTCCAGGTGTACTACTCACAGAGATTTGCTCCCAAACTCGAAAAAGGAAAGCAACACTGATCCTCTTACCAAGACACCACGAACTTGGTTTGCTTTCTTGAGCTCCTTACCATGAACTGAGTTCTGATGCCATGTGAAGAGAGTGGCAAAGAAGTAAGGAGTCTCACTTGCAGCTTTCTCACATACACAATGGGGGAATACACACAAAGGTGGAGGCTGAAATAGTTTTCCTCTTCCTAGTTGTGAAAGCCAAAAGAACTCTCTCTCTCTAAGTACAAAGGAAATAGATGAACCCTATATGTGGGTCTCAAACCAAACTCAGCTAATCTAGGTGACATATTAATTGAGCCACTAACTAGAGTACATAAAGATAGCTGTCACCCAGCTATTATTCATGGGTGGTGTACCAACCGCATCTGCAGCTAACAAGTCGGTGACATAAATGCACAGTGGTCACCTTGGCATATCATGAGTGGAGCTCGATATTTCAACATCCGCTCCCATGGAACAGAGTCTAAAATTTACTAAAGATTCAAAAAATCCTATAGTCAATGACAGGTACTACATGTAGCTCATCGGATCTCTTATATATATGACTATCACATGGCTAGATATTTCTTATGCAGTAAGTTCACTTGCACAGTTTATGGCAAATCCAAAACAATGTCATTGAAATACAGCCAAAAGGGTCTTGAGATACATCAGAGGTACAAGACATTTGGGATAGAATACAAAGGAAGTCATCCACGGTTGCATGGGATATTGTGACAGTGACTATGCTAGAGATCATGAGACCAGGAGATCCACAAATGGATATGCATTTTTTCTTGGTCAAGGTGCTATATCATGATTTTCAAACAAACAACCAACTATTTCTTTGTCTTTGATTGAAGCATAATATAGAGCACTGACTATAGGTGCATGTGAGGCTATATGGCTTAGAAGACTATTGTTAGAAATAAATTAATTTGATGAGTCAAAGCCAACAACAATATACTCTGATAATAAATCGGCTAAGCATTGGCCAAGAATACAGTATATCACTTCAGGACAAAGCATATTGATGTCAGAGAGCACTTCATCAGAGAAAATGTGTTACTTGGTAACATCACACTAGAGTATTGTGATAGCAAAGAGAATGTTGCAGACATCTTACCAAACCACTCGGTAAAGAGCTTTTCGAGAAACACCAACAAGCTCTTGGTTTGATGTAGAGGAAGTACATTCCCATTAAAGGGGTGTGATGGAATGTAATGTTCAGTCCTTCTTCAATTCCCCAGAATCACCATCTTGAGGGAAGGCCTACTTCATGATGTTAATCTTGAGGGAAGGTGTTGAGAGATCATGCTCGACATCATGTGATCATATGTGCATAGCACTAACCCAATAGAGTGCTATAAAGGAAAGGGTTATATTCCCTAACCCTAACCCTAAATGGGTTTGTATATATTCTACATTTTCAACTAAATCTAGTGTATATTTAGTCATTTGTATATAGTGTATATATTCTACATTTTCAACTAAATCTAGTGTATATTTAGTCATTTGTGGTGTGCTCTCTAGATGTGCCCTCTCTCCTCATCTCCACTCTTCTCCTCTCCCCTCTTCATATTTTGACAAGTAGGGAATTCATTGTAACTCCTACGTACTAGAGCTATGCCAAAAATCATCATGCAAAGTCTAATTGCACACAACATTTAAAAGGATACTGTTGGCTCTTTCCTACTGCTATCGTAGGAAGAGCTGGGTATTCTATGTTTGCAGGGTTTTGAGGCTTTTTGTCACCTACAGATATATTGGGATTGTCGGTTGTAGTATATGTGTAGCTTAGGACCTCGAGTCGTGTTTTGGTGAGAGACGTAGGCTTAAGTGTGGTAAGCAAACAAAGTGCATGCATGTGTAAAGGGAACGTAAATCATCTTTGTTGAGGTAATGAAGGCTTTCGCCTTCATTGGGGGTTGTAGGGTTTAGGAGGAGTTTAAGGGTTAGAAGGAGGTTCCAGGGTTCAGAAGAAGGTTCCAGGGTTCAGAAGGAGTCCAAGGTTAGAAGGAGGTTCCAGGGTTCAGAAGGAGGTTCCAGGGTTTAGAAGGAGTCCAGGGTTAGAAGGAGGTTCCAGGGTTCAGAAGGAGGTTCCAAGGTTTAGAAGGAGTCTAGGGTTAGAAGGAGGATCCAAGGTTCAGAGTAGAGTACATGGTGGAGAACTCGTCTCCCTCGTAGATCATGGAGTTTAAGGGTTGAGGGACAAAGGGTTTAGGGGAGCATAGGAGTGGGAGAGGAAGAAGGTGTAAGAGCATGGGGGAAAGAAGGGAGAGGATGAAGGAGGGGGAGGGAGGAGGAGGAGAGAGGAGGAGGAGGAGGAGGAGGGAGGAGGAGGGAGGAGGAGGAGAGAGGAGGAGGAGGAGGAGGGAGGAGGAGGAGGGAGGAGGAGAGGGAGAGGATGGGTTGCAAGGTTGGAGGAGAGGGGAGGAGGAGTTGCAAGGTTAGGACATGCTTTTGGACGTGCAGTGCAAGGAAGCATGGACACTTGAGACAAATGCTTGGAATACCAAAGTAGACTCAACACAATGCCCCAAAGAGTGTGAGCTTCATTCCATTATGGGGTATTTATACAAGTTGGAGAGCTTCTCTCTCTGCATGTAACACAAAGTCGTATCACAAAGTTGTAACACAAAGTTGTATCACAAAGTTGTAACACAAAGTTGTAACACATTCTCTCTCTACATGTAGAAGTTGTAACACAAAGTTGTTACACAAAGTTGTAACACAAAGTTGTGTCACAAAGTCGTAACACATTCTCTCTCTTCATGTAGAAGTTGTAACACAAAGTTGTTACACAAAGTCGTAACACAAAGTTGTGTCTAGAAGTTGTAACACAAAGTTGTATCACAAAGTTGTAACACCTTCTCTTTCTTCATAAGTTCATGTTGGCACAGAGTCAACATACTCCCAGATCCATTTTATTACCCGTCCTCGGGTTATGGCTTATTGCGATCACGTACCTGGGTTGCCATGTTTTTAGTCCAGTGGCTGTGGAACTTGTGTCGTGCTTGTCGATCCTGCTATAGAGCCTTAGCACCATACAATTTTTGCGCAGTTTCCAGGTAGCCTATATCTACCATTTGCTCGAATAGAGATATGTGGCGTGCCTCCAAGAAGATCACTCTTTGATAGAGTCAGCTTGTAATCTGAGCATCGATCCTTTCATTGGGATTAAAGTTGAGTGGAGGCAAATGGGAATCAAGGTAACATGGGACCTCCAGAATGAATTCTAATGTTTTATAGAATATGGCACTTTGGCGAAGGAACCGATCAATGTTGCCGCGCATTATTTGTTCATGCTGCTGAAGTGCTCGGATCATGGTGCCTTGGATATTGCATTCTACACTAGAGTAGGGTTCGAGCATTGGCCAATTAATGACTCGATCTTCAGCCAAAGTGTTATGTTGGCTTCCCATTTTTTACGCCGTGGAACTGCATAGAACTTGGGATGGGTTCTGAGACATGGTGGTGCCCGTAAGTACTCCTTTAAGAAGATTACATCAAAGAGCTTGGGACGGTGCCAATCAGGTTGGGGATCCAATTTGCTAATCCAACCTTCACTTATTTGATGCTGACGAAGGTTGGTAGGAAAGTTATCTAGGGTCCATCCACTGCGAGTTTTCATATCAGGATATTTGCTCCAAAATTCCTTGATGGGGTTACTAGGAAGTGGTATCTCATCAAAATCATACCCATCATTGGAACTTGGCATGGGTGTATGAATTGGATTATCCGGATCCTGATATTCAAAATCAAATACTGCATCATTTTCTGCTGATGGAAGCACCAGAAGTGTCGGAGGTGATGACGGGGCCGAGAGAGAATCAGGGGACATTGGGGAGAAATATGGCTGAGTGATAGTGGGGGAAGGGGGAGCAGAGGGGAGGGGGGGAAGAAATGGGCAAATGGTTTGAGCAGCTTGGTAATCCTCAAGGGTAGGATTAGCAAGGGACGGGAAAAAGCTAGGTGTGAGGGGCTCGTAAGTTTGTGATTGTTGGGTAAGTTGAAAATGGTAAGAGGCATGAGCAAAGAGACGATGGAGGGAATAGAAGTTAGGATGGAGCTCAGGGAAGGTTAAGAGGGTGGTAGTAGCAAGGGGAAGTGAGGTTATGATGTTGGTAGAAAGAGTGGTTAGATATGGGAAGTTGGATGTGAGATAGGCCTTGTCATCTTTCGACACTTCTTTTTGCTGGTGCGATGGGATGATCAGCTGCATGGGTTGGATGTCAGTTATGTCGTGCCATGCAAATACTAGGGATGGCCTTTGTAGCAATGGCAACAAACCTACAATAACCCTGAGGGGAGGACTACCCATGAGGCAGACATATGCAATGAAAGCATCCGTCCTGAGTGTTATAAACCCGGCATGTGTAGACAGGCAGAAGATATTCTTCTCATCTTTAGACAAGTCTTGGCAAATTATGCGTAGGGTTTTAGTCCCGATTGATCGTTTTGATTGTTGGATGAGCAGATATGATCCTGATTTGGAGTTGCTTCCATTGGATAAGCACGCGCGCGTTGAGGTGATCTTCCACTTGTAGAGCAGCCACAAGCTCTTCGTACACCACGGTTGTGCATTGTAGTGGGGCGTCATTGGTGTTATCTTCCAATGCCTTATTGTTGTGCACTAGCAATTGGAGTTCAAGCTTGGAGATGTCTATTTTTTGGGAGTGCATCTCATTCATTTTTTCTTTGTATTGATGCTAGATGGTTGTGTATGCCTCCTTAAGCTTTTTCATTTGCAAGGTGACCTTTGCCTGTTGAGGAATGTCTTCAGTGGTATTGGACCATTGGTCCAAGACCTGGGCTTGTGAAGTGCTGGCCTCTTGAACAGTAGCAAGTTGGTCTTTTAAGAGTTGGCATTCCCTTGTAAGCTCATCAATGCTAAAGGCATGTACTGCCAAAGATTGTTTCATGTCTTCAAGCTTGTCTTTGCAATCCTGGAGCTCTTCTTCTTTGTGAATGAGAGTGAGTCGAGCTTGTGCCACTACCTCCGTTTGTTGCACATGTGTAGATGTCAGGGAGTTATAGTAGGTCTGTAGGATTGCCGTTGCTTCTACTGCCGCAGTCAGTTGTGTTTGGCTTTGGTGGAGGTTGGAGGTCACATCACTTACGGCCTTCTCTTGAGCTTGGAGAGCCTGGTTCATGCGCACTTCTTCTACCTCCTTCTCATCTATCTGTGCCCGAAGTGCCTTGACCTCTATGGCAATTGCCTAGAATCGGTCTTCGATTTCTGATGCAGTCTGCCTTCCAATTCTCTTGCATATGCTTCCTTGGCCAAGCTAGTGAAGAGTTCTGACATTTGGATCATTGGCTAGCTTGATGTTGGAGAATGATAGACGGTGATGAGGTCTGGTGATATTGCTGATATAAGTGGTGCCCATGTAGCCATCCCGATGATTCTGTAGTACTTGGGGGAGGTTGTTTCAATGGCATTTCAGTCCCTTGTGTACAATAGTCATACTGCTGATCTGGCACTAGCTCTCCTTGGGGCTCATCGACTGGCATGGCGTCGATGGGCGGTTCGAGTGCTAATGTGGTCTCAAGCTCGGGTGCTGATCTTTCCTCAGGTTCGGGTGCCAACCTTGTCTCGAGCTCGGGTTGGTGCTGTTGGTGGAGACTTAGTGGTTGCAGTTGTGCACCGAGATGTAGCATTTCCTAGGGCAATTCCGCAATCCTGCTTTCCAGAATAGGTACTTCTGTTAATGCATCTGTACTTATCAATGTGATAGCTGGAGAAGTTGATGACGGCTCCCATACTGGTGAGAAGGGTATGTCCAACTCCTCAATTCGCTTTGGAGACTGGGGCAGAGTCATTTCTCTTTCTTGTAGTTCTTTTTTTATGATTATAGCCAATAAGTGCGGAATTTTACATTTCTGGCCTGAAGAACCATCGAGTTTTTTGGTAAAGAAAATGACGAAGTGCTGGACCCAGTCTTGTTTTAGCTTCCTACTTAGCAAAACAAATGTGTGGAGTGGAAGGGAGCATTCCTTGCCGTACTTTATTCCCAGGATTGGGGATAGAAATTGTGCTGCTTCCTTGAGGCGATGGTCAAGGATTGTGCGAAGCAATATGTCATCTCTATGGATCAAGGTACCCTTGGTGAGGAGAGACTGTACTTCGATAAACTTGGCATCAGCAGACCGTTTAGGGTATTTGCCACCTTGTTTTGGCAGTGAGAAAGCCCTTTGAATGACTGTACTATCGAGGATAATGTTCAGTGGGCTCTGCTGTACAGTGATTGTACCGTACTTGCCATCCTTTGCATTGCTGGAGTAGTAAGAATGGAGAAAGTCCTTGATGTAGGTGGTCAGGATAGGACTGTCCTCCAAGGATTTGAGGCTCTCATGCAAATTGCGTAGACCCCGTTGCTCTAAGTAAGATGTTGCTTCCTGGGAAAGAGCATAAGTCGATGTGGGTGGCCAGACAAGTTCCAATGATTGGGCCTTGTTAACGGTTGTGTAGGCCGGTTGTGACTGGGGTGGCATTTGTTCTACTTGGTCATGCACTGAATCTTCTTCGGAGCTATCGCTTTGGACCACGAATGCCTGTGGTCTCCGTGGTTGAGAGGATGTAGATGGCTGCGAACTTTGGAGGGGGTCCTGTGGTTGAGGCGGTGGGCTCTTTCTGCACATCCTCTTTAGTGGCGGCATCTTTTCTGAACCTGCATCCATGTACATGTAGTGTACCATTGATCATTAAATTGATTGGCATGCCTGTATGACCTTTCTGTGTGTGTGTGGGAGAGAGATCCTTTTTTTATACATCTTTTGAGAGTGTGGAATGAAAGTGTGTGGTACAATTATTCATGCAATCATCTATGTGTCTAAGCGAAAGCGTGTGAGTGCACGTGACCTAGTAGCTAAGTAGGGACTAACTATATGCTTTTTTTGCTGGGATTTTCATAGGGCAGCTTGAACTCATTCATCACTTCTGAGCTCTAGGTAAAATCGATTGATGCTACCTATATGTGCGAAGACGTACATATGCAAGTGAGTGCTCGTGATACAATCTAATCCTAACTAAGGAAGACTTGGTTTCCCAAATCTTCATTTTTGTCTGGGATGGCTTGCGTGTTGATGTAGTAGCGCTTCAATCAGCTCCCATTTATTGTTGTGTTGAATTGGACTCCATCTAGTGTTTCAAGTAGCACAGCTCCGATGGGATTCATCTTTTGTACTCGGTAGGGTCCTTGACCTAGATACTTCAGTTTTCCCTTGTGTACTTTGGCATTGTATAACAGGACTAAGTCGCCTTCCTTGATGTCTTTGGCTTTCAGATTCCTGTTAAACCATGCCTTTCTTCGACGTTTTTCTATTGTCATGGCATGATAGGCAACTAGTCTTGTCTCTGTATGCTTTTCCAACTGACAAAGCCTTTCTTTCAAGGACTCATGATCACCCATGCGTTCCTGTACTGTGATGCGTAGACTTGGTATTACAAATTCGAGTGGGACCACGGCTTCAAGGCCATACACCAATTGAAAAGGTGTGTTCCCTGTACTGACCTTGAATGTGGTTCTGTATGCCCATAAGGCTGCATTCAATTTCTCTGCCCAATCAGAACGCTGTGGTTCTACTACCTTGGTGAGGATATTGCATATGATTTTGTTTGTGGATTCTGCTAGTCCATTCCCTTGGGGGTAGTAGGGTGTGCTTTTTCTATGGATGACCAAGAAGCCAGACAAGAGTTCTTGGATTACCTCATTGACAAAATGTGTGCCTCTATCCGACACAATTTCAATGGGGCATCCGAATCGTGTGATCACATTTTCGTATAAGAATATTGCTGTGCTTCTGGCATCTACCTTTCTGACTGCTTTAGCTTTAGCCCATTTTGTAAAGTAATCAGTGGCCACAATGATGTAGCATGCCTGTGTTCCTTTTGCTGCTGGATGTATGGGACCCACATAGTCAATCCCCCATTTTTCAAATGCTTGTGCAATAATTGGTGTTAGGAAATTGAAGTCTTTGTGTTGTGGTTTAATAGTCCATTGGCATACATCACAACCTTTTACATATTCATAGGCATCTGCCCACAGTGTTGGCCACCAGTAGCCTACGAGGAGAACTTTTCTTGCTGTGGCTTCCCCTTGGAAGTGTCCTCCTGCAATGCCTTCATGGACTTCACTCAGGATTAGCAAGATCTCATGAGGCATTACACATCTTCTTAATATCTGGTCCTTGCCCATCTTGTATAGTTGTCCTGCAATGAGTTGATAGGGTGCAGCCTTTAGAATCAATTTTCTGGCATCTACTGCTTTCATGTCAGGGGGTGGTCTTCCTACCATCAAGTACCCAATGATATCTCCACACCATTCTGGAATAGCATCTATTTGAAATAGTGTGGCATCTGGTAAGTTGTCTTCTACTCCAGTGGCTTCTTCTCCTGTCTTGACTCGAGACATGTGATCGGCAATGTAGTGTTGGGCACCTTTGCAGACCACGATTTTGAAGTTGAATTCTTGTAGCAAGAGGAGCCATCTAGTTATTCTTCTTGTGGTACACGGACGGTTCACCAGATAAAGCAATGCTTGATGGTCGGTGTAGAAGACAAAATCATTTGCGAGTAGATAGTGCCGAAATTTCTTTACACTATACACCATTGCTAGGGCTTCTCTTTCTGTGGTTGTATAGTTGATCTCTGCATCATTGAGTTGTCGACTGGTGAAGTAGACGGGGTAGTCTTTCTTATGTTCACCAGGTTGACAAAGCACACTCCCAATTGCATACTTGGATCCATCAGTATGAACATGAAAATCAATATCCCAATTGGGAGATATAAGGATGGGTGCTGTGATTAGGCACCACTTTAAAAGCTCAAAGGCTTGGTCACACTCTTTAGTTTATAAGAACTCCACTAATAATTTGTAAAGTGGTCTAGCTATCATGGCATACTGCAATATAAATCTTCTATAATAGCCGGCATGTCCCATAAAGACCTGTACACCTTTGGAAGTTGTAGGAGGAGGCAATTCCATGATGATTTTGATTTTGTCCATGTCATTTGCAATCCCATGTTGAGAGACAATGTGTCCCAAAACAACTCCATGGGTGACCATGAATGGCATTTTGTTGGATTTAGGGAGATGCCATACTCCCTGCATTTGATTAGTACTTCTTCAAGACATTTGAAGTGGTCCTGTTTGTTTGAATGGATGCACAAATCATCCAAGAACACCTGTAAAAACTTATTCAAAAATGACTTGAAAGCTGTGAACATGACTCGCTGGAATGTGGCTGGGGCATTACAAAGGCCGAATGGCATGACTCTATATGCAAAAATACCCCATTCTGTAGCAAATGCTATTTTTGATTGGTCTTGAGGAACAATTTGCACTTGGTTATAGCCACTGAAGCCATCCAAGAAGCTATATATTTCGGATCCTGCCACCTTTTCCAACAGTGTTTCTGTTAAGGGTAGGGGGTAGTGATCCCTAATTGTGGCGGCATTCACATTTTTCAAGTTTATACATATTCTGAGCTTCTTGTTGCATTTAGGCACAATGACAATGGGTGAAACCCAATCAGTGTGCTCTATCTCATAGATGAATCCGGCATCTAGGAGTTTTTCCAGCTCATCATAAACCATGGTGCCATATTTAGGATTTGTGCGATAAGGTCCACATACCTTAGGGTGAGCACGTTCCCTTATAGGTATCGTGTGTACTGCCACTTCTCGTGAAATTCCTTTCATCAAGGTACAGAACACAACAACATTTATGAACTCTCAACTTTTAGTGCTCGAGCAGATGTGAAGAACACTAAGCTATGGCGTGAGAGATTTGGTCATCTAAACCTTAGTTCTTTGAAGGAGATGCATAAAAGTGGAATGATTGCAGACCTACCAAAAATTTCAAATCTACTCGATGTATGTGAAGCTTGCATGATGGGCAAGTAGCATCGGCATTCCTTTCCTAAAGAGGCTAGTAGGGCAAAGGCTCCTCTAGAGCTCATTCACATGGACCTCTGCGGAAAGATGGAGATGGAAGCTTTGGGTGGTTCCTACTACTTCATGTCGCTAATCAATGACTACAGTAGAAGGATATGGATATACTTTCTAAAGACTAAAGACAAGGCTTTTAGTAGGTTCAAGGAATGGCATGTAATGGTTGAGAAAGAAACGGGGAGGAAGGTGAAGAAGTTGAGATCAGACAGAGGTGGAGAGTTCACATCAACTGAATTCAAAAGTTACTGCAAAAGTCACAGAATTAAGAGGCAGAAACCCCCGCCACATATATCATAGCAAAATGGAGTAGCAGAATGCAAGATGCATGTCATCTGGGAAATGGGCCGAAGTATGATGAAAGGGAAAGATTTGCCAAAGACTTTCTGGGTTGAAGCATGTAACACTGCAGTTTACATCCTGAATCGTAGCTACACGAAGGCTATGAATGGGATGACTCCACTACAAGCCTTTTCTAGTAAGAAACCTTTAGCTACACATTTTAGAGTTTTTGGATGTGACTGTTTTGTGCATGTCCCTGATGCTACTAGGACCAAATGGGAACCGAAGAGCCGAAAGTGTATTTTCTTAGGCTACAGTGAAGAGGCGAAGGGTACCGTCTCTATAACCCTGTTACCAAGAAGGTAATTGTAAGTCGCGATGTGGTCTTCTCAGAACAGCCGCATCAAATGGAGGAGGATGCTTCCTTCCCAGACAACCAGGACCAGGTTATCCATCCAGTACTACCACGAGTAGTAGACCGAACTCCCCCAATGGTGCTTGGGAGGATTCAAGACAAAGAAGATGAAGAAGAGCCTGCACAACCACAACGGCAAGGCCATTCCCGAAGTGGGTAAAGCAGCTTTTGGATGGTAGAGAACCTCCAGCCATTGAGGAGGAACCATCTAAACACCACCGGTCCAAGAGATTAGAGGAGAAAAGAAGGGCGCAGGAACACTTGGTCAACTATGCTTTGATGACAGAAGTGATCCGTGTTGATGGACCCAAGTGTCTTGAAGAGGCACAGGGCGACGATAGGTGGATGGAGGCTATGCAGTCAGAGTATGGCTCCAAAATGAAGAACAACACTTGGAACCTTGTGGATCGACCACTAAAATGCAAGGTAATCGGAACCAAGTGGGTGTACAAGACCAAGTACAATTTCAATGGCACGTTGGATAAGTACAAGGCTTGGCTCATGGCAAAAGGATTTGCATAGGTACATGGTTTTAATTATCAAGATACTTTTGCTCCCACAGCACAATTCGTTGTGTTTTGGATTTAGCTGCCCAGGGAAGTTGGCCCGTGTTTCAGATGGATGTGAAATCTGCCTTTCTGAATGGAGATCTCAAGGAGGAGGTATACGTGGAACAACCACCAGGTTTTGAGATCCCAAGTTCAGAAGGTAAAGTCTGCAAATTGAAGAAGGCACTTTACAGGCTAAAACAAGCCCCACGAGCATGGTACTAGTGAATTGATGCCTACTTTCTACAAAACAGGTTCAGGAGGAGCCCATCTGATGCAAATTTGTATATCTTTAGAGAAGGAGGCAGGTGTATGATCGTGGTCCTTTATGTGGATGACCTTGTCATAATAGGGAACCATAAAGAGAAGATCTCGCAGACGAAGCATTTGCTAGGAAGAGAGTTTGAAATGACAGATCTCTTGATGCATTTCTGTTTGGGGATTGAAGTTTGGCAGGAGCCGAAACAGATCTTCATTCCACAACTGAAGTATGCTAGAGAGATACTGAAGGCATTTGGCATGGCTGAGTGCAAGACAGTTGGTACCCCTATGGAGGTTGACACGAAGCTCTCAAACAAGGATTCATCACCACTGGTGGATGAAGCGAAGTATAGAAGGCTTATGGGCAACTTGATTTACCTATGCAACACACGGCCGGACATCAGTTTTGCGACTAGTGTACTAAGCAGGTTTTCCAATAAGCCCCGGGAGAACCATTGGAGGGCAGGGATGCAGGTGCTGAAATACATCAAATGGCATCACCTATAGCAAGGGCAACATCTTGACCGGATTCTATGACTCGAATTGGGTAGGAGACGTGGATAGTAGGAGATTAGTGATAGGGTACTGTTTCTCACTTGGATCTGGAGTTGTGTCATGGGTCAGCAAGAAGCAACCCATAGTTGCTCTTTCTTCTACCGAGGCCGAGTACAAATCTGCATGCTTTGCTTCTTGCAAGGCATCGTGGTTGAGGAGGATTTTGGGGGACATGGGTGCAGTGCAGAACAAGCCTACACAGTTATCATGTGACGATTAGAGTTGCATGGCGATTGCAAAGAACCCTATGTTCCATGCTTGCACAAAATACATTGAGATTCAGTATCACTTTGTACGTGAGCTCATCATGGATGGAGAGGTCGACTTGGTGTACTGTTCGACTATAGAGAATGCTGCGGACATCTTCACGAAGGCTCTTGGAAGAGACTTGCTGGAGAGGCATCTTCATCGACTTGGCATTGGGCCAAAAAAGTAAGTTCACTTGTGGGTGGACATTGAGGGGGGGTGTTAGATATCAATGCTCCACTCTCGTGTAACTACGTGGGAACCACCTAACTCTACTTGTAAGCCCCCATATGAGAAGAAGGCATTTGAGTAGCTTGGTTATCCGGTAGGTCCTGGTTTGGACACCAGATGGGGGCCATGTGTGGCCTAATGGCTGGACGGCTTCAGATAGAGTTGGCACACCACCAACTATGCTACATGCAAGTGTGGGAAGGCATCCCTTGACTGACCGCACTGAGGGTAGACAAAGCATTTCCCAGGGTAGTCCACTCTCGGGTTGCGGGGCCCATTTGGAGCCTCAGATGATCCTGGATGGCTCTGGGCCAAATGAAAGCCATAGGTCAGTTGCTCTATTTTGCGCACCGGTTCTATCGTATGGTCGGTGGCCTATTTTGGGACCGACCCCCAGTCGATGTTTTGGGTGGACTGGGTCGGTCACCCAATTGAGCCTAACTGACTACGACTGGTGGCTATATAAGAGCAAGCCCGTGAAGCCCATTTCATCACTGGCTACAGAAACCCTGATTCCTTAGCATCCAGCCTCCGTCTTCTACTATTTCCAGCACGCCATCGAAGCTTCTTTCATAGGAGTGCACGGTTGGGAGGTAGTGCCATCTATTGTATCAGTTCTACAGTAATCAAATTTTTGATTCTCCATATTATCTTGTTTTCTCTCTTGCGTATGAGATCCTGTTATCTGTTGAGCACAGATGTCGTATTATTTTCTTACAGTTAAGACCATTACTTGGATTATATTCAAAACATTTTAATAAGCCTATAGTTGATACAAGTGTCACCCTTAGACTCCCCTTAGTTGGTATGACCTCATGTTAGTGCAATACTTAGATTTACACATTAGTTGATGGAGTGGGTTAAACCCACATCCAGCTGATTGGTGGATGAGGATATTGGATGTGATTTGGATTAGGTTATGAGGAATTGATCCATATTTAATGGCTGGTCATCCCCCTTGTATGCTGTCGATCATTCTTGCATTCCATTTGATGAAGGCCATAGATAATATGATCTTGATGTGTTGGCTCCTATTGTATGGGCCTCCATTCCCATCTCTCCTTCCCTCTTTCATGAGGTTTTTACATCTTAAGCATGCTTGCACCTTTTCTAACAATTGTCTTAGTGTTAGGTAACTACTCCAAGGAATCTATAGTCATCACTACAATATAGTTCTCAATACCTTCTTTAATAATAATCATTTTTTTCTTTAAAACATGTAATATCTCACAAGAGCCATCGTTATTTGTTTTAATACCCTTGAAAAGGGAGCCATTCCTTAAAAAATATTCAATCCATATTTTTGTCTCCCTAAGAGCTAGTATCCTTGACTTATATCTCCATGATTTTGTCACTTTGGTAGGCTTTGCAACACTAGATTTCACTTTCACTACTCTCACGTACTCATTGGAGTCAATTTAGACCTTTTCATTCATAAATTTTCATAGAAGAAAATATGAAAGCCTACACCAAATGAACAAATAAAGAATTAAATAAAACTTTCATCATTATATAAAACTTTTTATTCCTATTAGAGCATTAGAGTAGCATGGATAAACATGAAAAAAGCAAGCAAGTGCATCAAATAGAGACAAAATGTTGCAAAGGAAAAACAGAGTTGTCCTTATTGTGCCCAAATTATGAAAGTTCTCATTCATCACTGATCACTAAAGTTAAAAATGAGACTCAACACATAATGAAAGGTCAATGCATGCAAATGAAAATATTGAAAAATGCATACACATGCATGTGCATGCACACATGCATGCGTGCACACACACACACACACACACACACACGTAGACACACACACACACACGCATGCATGCATGCACGCACACACACACATGCATGCACACACACACACACACACACACTTCTCTTTGCCTTGCTCAACTTAGCTTATAAGCAGGCACATTTTTGTCCACTCCCCACCCCCTTGCTTTTATATGGTAGAAAAGTAGGATATGGATTGAGACATTGACTACCTTGAACAAGGGGGAGGTAGACCCCCATGAGTACATAAGGGTTAGAGGTCCTCTTATAGTTATGATTTGTCTTTAGACCTCTATGAAGACTCTTGACCTATACTTTGAATTGAATTTTGGGAGACCTAGGGTAATAAAGAGTTGGCTATGAGCAATTGGCTTAACCTGGTGGATAGAGAGGCACACTCATGTCAATTTTTTATGCTACTTGGATGATTACTATATGTAGGATATCCAATTAATGCATGAGGGTTAGAGCCAAGTAAATGTAGGAGAGAAGTGACTTATTGGAAAATATAGGGTATTATCCTAACAGGGCCAAAATATTGTTTGAATTATTGTAAGGGGTGTGGTGGTATAGAATATTTGCTATGCAAAAGGATTTGGAGGTATAGAATTTTTTGGGATTATAGCATAGGATTTTGGTTTCTCTTGATTAGTCTTAACAAAGGAGTACCCTTGGATTTTTTGTCCAATACTCAGGACACATCATAGGAAAAAAACCCGTTTGTTACATACTTTGAACTTGTGGGTAATTGGCTTAATCACCACATAAACTAGGTATGGCAATCACCTAGGGTACATGTAGTACCATCTCACACACATGCTCATGGGGGATTTGGTAGCTTTAATTGGGCTATTATGGAAAGATAGGAAGTAAACAACGTGTTGCGGATTTGGCATGGCAATGGCTTGGAAAACTTGGGAATTAATACAGGGTACAATCTTGGAATTTGGAATTGCTTCAAAGTTTGATGTGCCTTGGATACTCGCATACCTTGAAGATGTCCCAACGCCCAAGAAGCTTAAATTCTACTTTTAGCTCTCATAAAGTACCGTTGAGGGGCTGACAACCTTGTAGAACACAACCCTCAGTACTCTAGCATTCAACATGCATCGACTCATGCCAGGGGGAATGGCACACTATATTGCGGTATGCCTTGATAGCTAGACCACTTTACAAATTATTAGGGGAGTTCTTATGGACCGAAGAGTGCGACCAAGCCTTTGAGCTTTTAAAGTGGCACCTAATCACAACACCCATCCTTATATCTCCCAATTGGGATATTGATTTTCATGTTCATACTGATGGATCCAAGTATGCAATTGGGAGTGTGCTTTGTCAACCTGGTGAACATAAGAATGACTACCCCGTCTACTTCACCAGTTGACAACTCAATGATGCAGAGATCAACTATACAACCACAGAAAGAGAAGCCCTAGCAATGGTGTATAGTGTAAAGAAATTTTGGCACTATTTACTCACAAATGATATTGTCTTCTACACTGACCATCAAGCATTGCTTTATCTTGTGAACCGTCCATGTGCCACAGGAAGAATAACCAGATGGCTCCTCTTGTTGCAAGAATTCAACTTCAAAATCATGGTCCACAAAGGTGCCCAACACTACATTGCTGATCACATGTCTCGAGTCAAGTCAGGAGAAGAAGCCACTAGAGTAGAACACGACTTACCAGATGCCACACTATTTCAAATAGATGTTGTTCCAGAGTGGTGTGGAGATATCATTGGGTACTTGATGGCAGGAAGACCACCCCTTGACATGAAAGCAGTAGATGCTAGAAAATTAATTCTAAAAGCTGCACCCTATCAACTCATTGCAGGACAACTATATAAGATGGGCAAGGACTAGATATTAAGAAGATGTGTAATGCCTCATGAGATCTTGCCAATCCTGAGTGAAGTCCATGAAGGCATTGCAAGAGGACACTTCCAAGGGGAAGCCACAGCAAGAAAAGTTCTCCTTGCATGCTACTGGTGGCCAACACTGTGGGCAGATGTCTATGAATATGTAAAAGGCTATGATGTATGCCAACTGACTATTAAACCACAACACAAAGACTTCAATCCCCTGACACCAATTGTTGCACAACAACCATTTGAAAAATGGGGGATTGACTATGTGGGTCCCATACATCCAGCAGCAAAAGGAACACAGGCACGCTACATCATTGTGGCCACTGATTACTTTACAAAATGGGCTAAAGCTAAAGCAGTCAAAAAGGCAGATGCCAGAAGCACAACAAGATTCTTATACGAAAATGTGATCACCTGATTCGGATGCCCCATTGAAATTGTCGGATAGAGGCACACATTTTGTCAATGAGGTAATCCAAGAACTCTTGTCTGGCTTCATGGTAATCCATAGAAAAAGGACACCCTACTACCCCCAAGGGAATGGACTAGCAGAATCCACAAACAAAATCATATGCAATATCCTCACCAAGGTAGTAGAACCACATCATTCTGATTGGGCAAAGAAACTGAATGCAACCTTATGGGCATACAAAACCACATTCAAGGTCAGTACAAGGAACACACCTTTTCAATTGGTGTACGACCTTGAAGCCGTGGTCCCACTTGAATTTGTAATACCAAGTCTACGCATCGCAGTATAGGAATGCATGGGTGACCATGACTCCTTGAAAGAAAGGCTCTGTCAGTTGGAAAAGCATACAAAGACAAGACTAGTTGCCTACCATGCCATGACAATAGAAAAACGCAGAAGAAAGGCATGGTTTGACACAAACCTTAAAGCTGAAGACATTAAGGAAGGCGACTTAGTCCTATTATACAATGCCAAAGTACACAAGGGGAAATTGAAGTATCTAGGTCAAGGACCAGACCGAGTACGAAAGATGAATCCCATAGGAGCTGTGCTACTTGAAACATTGGATGGAGTCCAATTCAACACAATAATAAACGGGATCCGACTAAAGCGCTACTACATCAACACGCAAGCCATCCCCGACAAAAACAAAGAATTGGGAAACCAAGTCTTCCTTAGTTAGGATTAGATTGTATCACAAGCACTCACTCGCATATACACGTTTTTGCACATATAGTTTGCACTAGATTGTTACTGCACACTCACTGCATATGCACGTTTTTTGCACATTAGGGATGTATGAGTCTTAGTTTCCCTATCAAATCCCACAAATAAGCATATAGTTAGACACATCAAATGCACTCACATGATTTTGCATAGGCACATAATAGATTGCATAAAAAATAGTATCACACAGTTTCATTCCATACTTTCAAAGCATGCAATGAATTCACAAGCAGTACATGAAGCTATGTCAAAACTCAAGATGATTGGCAAAAGAGTCTGTAGCCTCCGCAACGAGACCCCCGCCAAACATCACAGTCGTCTCCTATATGCAAAAATATCAAACTTGCATACTAACTATCTACAAGCTCAATGCTACAGGTGCAATCACATTCGACGTTTGCAAGATAGCAAGAAATGTCAGGCTCCACAACGAGACCCCCGCCAAACATCACAGCCATCTCCTATATGCAAAAATATCAAACTTGTATACTAATTATCTACAAGCTCAAAGATACGGGTGCAATCGCATCCAACATGTATGAGAGATAGTAAGAAATGCCAGCCTCAACAATGAGACCCCTGCCAAACCTCTTCCCAAGAAGATTCGATGGCAGAGTCCGCAACCTCAGCAATGAGATCCCCTCTGAAATTCACAGCCATCTACCCCTCCTTAAGAGGAGATAAGCTTTTTAACTATAGACTATGCAGATATGGTGCAAAAGCATTACAACAGGAACGACTCACATACCACAAGCTAAACATTACACACATGGCATTCCAACTCTAAAATCAAAATAAGCCATAACCCGAGGATGGGTAATAAAATGGATCCGGGAGTATGTTGACTCTGTGCCAACATGAACTTATGTAGAAAGGGAATGTGATACAACTTTGTGTTACAGCTTTGTGTTACAACTTTGTGATACAACTTTGTGTTACAACTTTGTGTTACAACTTCTAGATACAACTTTGTGTTACAACTTCTAGATACAACTTTGTGTTACAACTTTGTGTTACAACTTTGTGATACAAGTTTGTGTTACAACTTTATGATACAACTTTGTGTTACAACTTCTACATGTAGAGAGAGAATGTGTTATAACTTGTACATGTAGAGAGAGAATGTGTTACAACTTTGTGATACAACTTTGTGTTACAACTTTGTGATACGACTTTGTGTTACAACTTTATGTTACATGCAGAGAGAGAAGCTCTCCAACTTGTATAAATACCCCATAATGGAATGAAGCCCACACTCTTTGGGGCATTGTGTTGAGTCTACTTTGGTATTCTAAGCATTTGTCTCAAGTGTCCATGCTTCCTTGCACTGCACATCCAAAAGCATGTCCTAACCTTGCAACTCCTCCTCCCCTCTCCTCCAACCTTGCAACCCATCCTCTCCCTCTCCTCCTCCCTCCTCCTCCTTCCTCCTCCTCCTCCCTCCTCCTCCTCCTCCTCCCTCCTCCTCCTCCTCCTCTCTCCTCCTCCTCCCTCCTCTTTCTTCTTTCCCCCATGCTCTTACACCTTCTTCCTCTCCCACTCCTATGCTCCCCTAAACCCTTTGTTCCTCAACGCCATGATCTACGAGGGAGACGAGTTCTCCACCATGTACTCTACCCTAACCTTGGAACCTTCTTCTAAACCCTGGAACCTCCTTCTGAACCTTGGAACCTCCTTCTAAATCCTGGAACTCTTTCTAAACCCTGGAACCTCCTTCTGAACCTTGGAACCTCCTTCTAAACCCTGGAACTCTTTCTAAACCCTGGAACCTCCTTCTGAACCTTGGAACCTCCTTCTGAACCCTGGAACCTCCTTCTAAACCCGTGGAACTCTTTTTAAACCCTGGAACCTCCTTCTTAACCCTTAAACTCCTCCTAAACCCTACAACCCCCAATGAAGGCGAAAGCCTTCATTACCTCAACAAAGATGATTTACGTTCCTTTTACACATGCATGCACTTTGTTTGCTTACCACACTTAAGCCTACGTCTCTCACCGAAACACGACTCGAGGTCCTAAGCTACACATATACTACAATCGACAATCCCAATATATCTATAGGTGACAAAAAGCCTCGGAACCCTGTAAACATAGGATACCCAGCTCTTCCTACAAAAGCAGTAGGAAAGAGCCAACACCTAGCCATCTACTGTCTCTCCAAATGTGAAGTCCTTCCCACCAGGACTTAGGAATGGCTAGGTCAATCTTGCCCATCCACTGCCCTGCCCCTCTTAGATGTGCTAGGGCATAAGCCTTTTGTCTCTGCCTCCATAGGTAGTCTACTCCAGTGACCAAAAGACCCCACTAGTCCACTGTCCCACTGTGCCCAACCAATGTGAATCCACTGCCCAAGCATACATCCCTCCTCATCTCTAACCTTTGGGTGCCACATAAGGGGCTGATGCTCGAACTCCTCTCTGCATCTAGGCAAAGCATGGATGAGACCCCCTACTAGTCTCTGCCAAATCTTGTGAATACTCCTCATCAGGGGGGAGCCCTTCCCCATAAGGGGGGCCTCTAAGAAGATCCATCTATGTGAAGACTGCCATTGTCCTCCAGTGCATGGGGTGTTCCTCAGAAGCTTTGTATGTAAGAGGAGCTTCCAAGGTTCGGCACCTGGGGTGAGGCCCAGGAGGGCCTTACTCTGCATCTCCGAATCAATGATACCCAAGCCTCCCAGTGCCTACAGCATGATCACTACTCGGGCCCTAGTGTTCCTCATGCCATCTGAACCGTCCCAGAGGAGATTCCATACCAACCGTCGGAGCTGCTCCATGCATCCTCTGTGAAACCACCAATAGCAATATACCAAGCAGTGGCAAGAAGGACTTGGTTTGCCACTAAGGCACGACCTATGAGGGGGAATTTGGTTGAGCTCCAATAGAAAAGCTTGCACCAAACACTCTCAAGGACCAGGGCAATCTGTTGCTCTGTTGTAATGTCAATACCCACCTGGCATCCAAGGTATCTTGGTATCCATCTGAAACCAAAGTCACTCCCCCACTCACAGATCTCCTATGTCTCCTCAAAGCCCATGAGGAAGCCTATGGATTTTGTCCAGTCGATCTGTGCCCCCAAGGCCTCACAATAGATAGCCAAGGCTCCTCTGACTCTCTCTAGACTCATTGTGGTGCCCTCAACATACAAGGCTATGTCATCTACAAACTTCGAGTCAAGGAGCTCCTCCTCCTGCCTGATTGGGAGCCTCAACCCTGTGAGACCCACCACCTGTGATCTCAAAAAGTAGCCTAGAGCCTCTGCTACAAATAGGAAGAGAAAGGGAGCTAGTGGGCAGCCCTCATGAACTGAGCGAGGAGAGGGAAGGCCTCACCTATGTGTCCTCTCCAATAATCATCTAACTAGAGCTCCCTTCATATAGCACTGAAACTCCTCTTACCCATCTATTTGAGAAACCAATCTCCTCATAGTGCCCTCTAGAAAGACCACTCCACCCTATCGTAGGCCTTCTCAAAGTCCAAGAGAAGGATGGCCAGTGATTGTGACTCCTCCCTGGACCAATCCATTGCCTCCCAAAACGTGAAGATGTTGTCCAAGATGCTATGTTCTTGGACAAAAACCCAATCTATGTAATGGATGATGTCAATACAATGAGGCTGTAACTACAAACTCAAGACCTTGGGGTGGATCTTGTATGCAATATCAAGTAGAGTGATCGGCCTCCACTGCTGAATATCTAACCTATCTCCCCCTTTTGGGATCAAAGAGATCCACCCCAAGAAGAAGGCCTTTGTCGAAAATCTCCTGGCAAGCTAAATGGAAGGGGATAGAGATCATCTCCCAGAAATTATAGAAGAAGGTCAGAGCCATCCTCCCTCGGGCACTTCTGTGTCGGGAGAGCCTTGAGGGCTTCCTAGAGCTCATCATCTGTGAAGGGCTTCTCAAGTCTACTGCATAAGTCCCATGAGACTACTATCAAAACATGATCCCAAACAAGCTGTTGGGCCACAAGACCTGCTGGGGTCATCCTCTTTGTCTGAAAGAGCTGGCTGTAAATTTCCATGGTCATGTCAAGAATCTCCTATGGGTCAGTGTGCATGATGCCCTACAAGTCCCGCAGATGTTGTAGCTATGTGCCAGTCACGATCAGAGCCCAGTGGTCTGAAAGAACTACTTCGTCATCCTATCCCCATATTGTATCCATCAGGCCTGAGAGGAATGGTAGGAGAACTCAACCCGCCACAGCTCTGTGTCCTGAATCTCAAGACGAGCACTCTCCAATCTATCATTGAGCCACCGAGAGACTGAGTCCTACTCCTTGAGCCTCTCGATGGAGGTGAGGTCTCTCCTCAAAGCCCACTCTCACTCTTGAAGGGTCCTCCTCCACCTAATGGCATGAGTCTGCAGCTCCACACTACTACTCTGAATCGCATCGGCCACTCATGGAGCCCAACCCTCACTCGGTGCCATCTTTGAATGCTCCTAGATCTTTGCCATAACTTGTTGAATCTCCTCATCTTGCAAGAGGCCCTGTGGTTCCATCCACTCGTCCATCATGAGCATAATCTGATTACCCAAAATAGCTTCAAACACCTCCGGGGACCTCTTCTCCAACCCTGTGGAGTCAAACAAAAATCTCCAAACCGTGGTGTGTCTGAGATCCCACTGCACCGATCAAACCCCCTTTTGAGGCTGGAGGACCGTGACCTCCAATGGTAAAGGGTATGTGTCCAGAATCTCTAGATAGTTCCAGGGTCCTAACCTCCAGAAGTCCCATGGTAAGGGACACCCAGGATGGAAGTTGGCTGCTGCTGGTCAGGAAGACGAGCCTCATTACTCAAGATCCCTCTCTGAGTGGACCTACTACTGTGATGAGGAAGCAGAAAGGGCTGTCGTCGTTCCCTTGCCAGATGGCAGGCCGAAGCGGAAGAGGCTGCTACTAAAGTAGAGAGGGGGGCAGTGAGAGAGTGAGGGGTAGGGATAGGGGGCGGGGGGTGGGTAGTGAGGGTGACCATAGAAGGGGGGCCTGAGGGGGGGGGAGGGGGTGAGGGGAACCCTAGTGAGGGAGGGGAAAGTGAAGAGGAGGAGGGGGAGGGGGAGGGGGGAGGGGGGGAGGGGGGGAGGGGGAGGAGGAGGGAAAAGGGCAACCATAGGCCCCCTTGTTTATCAAGCTCATCAGGGCTCTGTATCGGCTCCTTCATGACCCTCGTCGAGCTAGCATCTGTGGCTTTTGCCATTTTTGCATTTGGAGCTCCTAGGGCTGTCTGCTGCTGCAAGGGTCGGTGCGAAGGCTAAACTTCCAAAGTTGGAGGATCGACTGGATGGGTAGTGGCCTCTGATGTTGGGGGAGGTGACTCATGTTGTTCCTCTTTTGAGGCCTCTCGGTCAACTCTGTCCCTCTCCCTAAGGTTGGCCCTCTATCTATGGCGTTAGTGCACCTGCTTGCTTGGTTTCTTTTCTTTTGAACCTATGTTGAATTCCCTTCTGAGGAGGTAACCCATGGGGTCGGTGACTCCTGCTACTCCTGCCTGAGAGGGTGCTAAACTTGGGCCTACTGACTTTGCCTACTCTGTTGAGGAGGGGGGGAGGTGCACGAGGGAAGCCATAGGGGCAATCTCTGGCAAGGTGACCCATCTGTCTGCAACAAAGACACTGGCTTGGTAGCCCACAGATCTCCACCCTTTGGTGAAGTGTGCCCCCTTCTAGGGTCTTGAGAAGGATCAGCTCTGGGAGGGGGACTCCGGCTCTCCACCACCAGTTTGATCCCGATGACTCCATCATTTGCTAGGATGGAGGTAGCCATCTCTGGCGGGGACTTGAGCACTATGCCAAATGTGTGAAGATAGTGGGAGAGAGGGAAGGACTCTCACTTGCAGCTTTCTCACATACACAATGGGGGAATACACACAAAGATGGAGGCTGAAAATAGTTTTTCTCTTCTTAGTTGTGAAAGCCAAAAGAACTCTAGTACAAAGAAATAGAAGAACCCTATATGTGGGTCTCAAACCAAACTCAGCTAGCTAAGGTGGGATACTAACTGAGCCACGAACTAGAGTACATAAGGATAGCTATCATCTAGCTATTATTCATGGGTGGTGTACCAACCGCATCTGTAGCTAACAAGTTGGTGGCCTCGGGGGGGTCACTATGTATAAACCCTCTATACCACGTGCGTTCAAGGCATATTTCTAAAATCCCTTATCTGTAAATTTTTCATTAATAAGATGTACCCCTTTTCTATACAAATCTGTAAATTTTTTCCAAAACTATTTTAAATAGTCCCTTATGTATATATATTTCTGTAAATTTTAGAAATAAAAAATATCCTTCTGTTGAACTCACGTGATAGGGTTACATATGATGAGTGACCCCCCCAAGTTGGTGACATAAATGCACAACGGTCACCCTGGCATATCACGAGTGGAGCTCGGTATCTCAACACTCCCCCTCGAGCTCAATCCCAATTCCTGCACACCAAGCAGGTCTCTGAACTTGTGCAGCTTCTCTACGCCCAATGCCTTCATGAATATGTCAGCTACCTGATCCTCTATGCTGACATAAACTAGATCAATAAGACCTAGTAAAACCTTCTCCTGCATATAGTGATAATGCACCTCAATGTGCTTTGTTCTAGCATGATAGACTAGGTTATTTGCCAAGTGTATACTGCTCATGTTGTCACAATACATAACCATCTTGCCCTTCTTCTTTCCTTTTGCTATCAAGCGACCGTTATTTTTCATATCCTCAACAAAGCATCCATGAGGATTAAATTTGATGTGCAAGCCCTGCTCAACCATTTGACCAATAGAAACTAGGTTCTTGGTGATGTTCGGGACATGAAATACATCAGACAAGTATTTCTTTTTCCCATCCTATATAGACAAAGGAATTTTACCAATCTGCACAATAGGATTTGTAGTATCATCACCAGTCTCCACAAATCCTAGTCTTTCCATTTTCCTTGCACCCTACATCCATTCTGCATGACCGGTCATGTGGTTTGACGCACTTGAGTCAACATACCACACATCATTTCTTTCTTCAGTACTTGTCATAGAATTGGTCATGTGCTGCACCATAAACAGATGCTCATTTCTGTCATCACCCTGTCTACTAGAAGATGCATAATTGCCTTGCTGTAATTTTCCATTCATAATGTCACTCTACTTTTTGTAGCAGTCTTTAGCCATATGACCCATTTTACCACAATAGTAGCATTCAACATTGCTGTTTGGATTTTGGCCTCTCTGCCATCCACCATGACCTCTTTGGCTCCCCCTACCTCTAGAGTTACCATGTCCTCCTCCAGAGGACTGGTTTTCTTGAGTTTGCTGCATATTCTGATTTCTACCATGGCCTCCAGATCGGCCTCCTCTACCTCTACCTCTACCTCTTCCAGCATTTGAGTAGAAGACAGTTTCTTTTGAAGTTTCTCCTGAAGAAGATGCACCACCATTTCTCTGCTCTTTGGAAATTAGAAGAGCAAACAACTCAAAATCAGGAAATTTTTCACGGACAGCAATGGATGTCCGGAACTGTGCATAATCCTTCCTAGACCATTCAAGGTCACAAAAACTAGATCATCATCTTCTACTGGCGACCCAATGGAAGCAAGTGCATCTGCAATTTTCTTCACCTTCATGTGGTAATCATTGATGCTCATATTTTCTCTCTGCACATTGTGCAACTGCATTTTCCTGGCTTGCGTATTTGTGCTGTACATTTTTGCCAAAGTATCCCATGCCTCCTTTGGTGTACTTGCATCTTGAATATGCACAATCATAGAATCCGAAATACTGATAGATAGCCAGTACATAACTTTTCTGGCTCTCTCATGCCATCCTTGAAATGCCTACATTTCTTGTTGATTGGGAACATTAGGAAGAATTGGTTCTTCTTCATTTCCTGTAATGAACTTCCAATAGCCTTTTCCCATAAGGAAATTCGTCATTCTAAACTTCCATGCATGCAAATTGTTCTTGTCAAGCTTTTCAGTGACAATCTGTGAAAGAGAATCAGATGTCATTACAGAACACTGCAAAATATTCTGTCATAGCAAAAAACACGGCTTTTGCCTCACACGGGCAGATCTGCAAAATTGACGAAAGTGGTATTTGACCACACAGTCACTTCCTAGTGACGATTTTGCATAACCAGGCAATAAGGATGATTCTGCAACTCCCAACATCTCTGCGCATAAGCATACGATTCAATTTCTATGGCAACTTTTCACCGACCAGTAGAGCAGTGGTCGCATATAAAAAATAGGGCCTTTTTCTGAGTGCCTGCGAAGAACTTCTGCCTCCAAAACGGGCCCCGAAATGGTCACTAAGGGCTTCGCCTTCACCCATAGCATATACTGCACTCTCGCCACACCGCGAAGGGCATCTCAATCTGAGACAGTGCACTCTTGCACTTGTGGCTATGCTACCTGCAGAGATTTTCTCCCAAACTCAAAAAAGGAAAGCAACACCGGTCCTCTTACCAGGACACCGCGAACTTGGTTTGCTTTCTTGAGCTCCTTACCACAAACCATGCTCTGATACCATGTGAAGATAGAGGGAGAGAGGGAAGGAGTCTCACTTGCGGCTTTCTCACATACACAATGGGAGAATACACACAAAGGTGGAGGCTGAAAACAGTTTTTCTCTTCTTAGTTGTGAAAGCCAAAAGAACTCTAGTACAAAGAAATAGAAGAACCCTATATGTGGGTCTCAAACCAAACTCAGCTAACTAAGGTGGCATACTAACTGAGCCACGAACTAGAGTACATAAGGATAGCTCTCATCCAACTATTATTCGTGGGCGGTGTACCAACCGCATCTGTAGCTAACAAGTTGGTGACATAAATGCACAACGGTCACCCTGGCATATCACGAGTGGAGCTCGATATCTCAACAAAATGCCCAGCCAATGGACGGGAGGATGGCTCGATACTCCTTGGGGAGTCCTGGGATGAGGAGTGTAATTAGAAATCATGGAACATGGTGTGTCATATCCATGTCTAAACCCATGATACCAAGGAAAGAGGTAGACAAGGTGCAGGCCAAGGAGAATGGGGCTCTGGTCCATAAGTGTCGAGGCAGTGTCAGGGGAGCTCAACTAGATGAGGAAAACACCTCGTCCATAGATGGTGACCTCCTGGATGTGGTCACCCTCTAATGTCAAGCTTGTCTATATCCAGTCTTGCATCTGTCTCCATGTAGGTGTGAGGCCCACAATTTTGGCCATAAGCGCCTTGTCCTAGAGGAATTAAACTACCTGCTGTACCTGTTGCTTGTCAACTTGGGAAAGAAGAACCTTAATGGCTGTGGGAGTCAAGGGTGCTACCATAGATCCCCTTTGGCTATCACCACCAAGATTTTCTTTCATCATAGCAAACACGAGTGCTCCCAGTGCAAGGAGGCAAATGAAAAAGGGGAACTTGATGGACAAAAATTGAAAAGGATTGTTGAGGAACAATGGATGGTGGGTGGATGGCTGGGTTATCGCTATGAGATGGGCTTGAAGTCACTTACAATGTGAGGATGGGAGTAAGGTGGTGGTTGATGGAGAGGGAGGAGTGTCTTGCATAGGGCTCGGAATGAAGAAGAGGATGGAGGCAAAATGTGAAAGATGAAGAATGAGGGGGTGGAGTGGGTTTTTATAGGAAATGAGTTTAGGTTTAGGGTTTAACCCTAAACTCTTGCCGAGCCATAACTTGTTATGGATAGCTCCATTTGCTCTTCTGCAAAAAGATGAAATGGCAAGCCCTACGCATTCGTGTCCACTACCTAGCCTGATTATTTATCAAGTGGCTTCTATTTAAGAAATAAAGAAATTTTCTTAAGGTAGTAACCCAAGGTTGATGCTTGGGGTAGATATGTTTGGCTAGAAATGGATTAAAAAAATTTACTCTCCTTGCCCTTGAGCATTTTCTTGAAAGTTCGAAGTAGTCTGTTTTTTACACATACCTATGTATGTTTACTCGTTTTCTTGAGACACTAGTCTCCCCGACAGTGGCGCCAAATGTTGGCTCTTTCCTACTGCTTTCGTAGGGAGAGCTGGGTATACTCAGTATGCAGGGTTCCGAGGCTTTTTGTCACCTACAAATATAGTGGGGTTGTCAGTTGTAGTATATGTGTAGCTTAGGACCTCGAGTCGTGTTCTAGTGAGAGACGTAGGCTTAAGTGTGGTAAGCAAACAAAAAGCATGCATGTCTAAAAGGAACATGTATAATCATGATTGAGGTAATGAAGGCTTTCGCCTTCATTGGAGGTTGTAGGGTTTAGGAGGAGTTTAAGGGTTAGGAGGAGGTTCCAGGGTTTAGAAGAGGTTCTAGGGTTTAGAAGGAGTTCCAAGGTTTAGAAGGAGTTGCAGGGTTTAGAAGGAGTTTCAAGGTTAGAAGGAGGATCCAAGGTTTAGAAGGAGGTTCTAGGGTTACAAGGATTCCAAGGTTAGAAGGAGTTGCAGGGTTTAGAAGGAGTTCCAAGGTTTAGAAGGAGTTGCAAGGTTTAGAAGGAGTTCCAAGGTTAGAGGGAGGATCCAAGGTTCAGGGTAGAGTACATGGTGGAGAACTCATCTCCCTCATAGATCATGGAGTTTAAGGGATGAGGAACAAAGGGTTTAGGGGGAGCATAGGAGTGGGAGAGGAAGAAGGTGTAAGAGCATAGGGGTAGGAAGAGAGAGGAGGGAGGAGGAGGAGACAAGAGGAGGCAGAGGAGGGAGGAGGAGGAGGAGAGAGGAGGAGGAGGGAGGAGGAGAGGGAGAGGATGGGTTGCAAGGTTGGAGGAGAGGGGAGGAGGAGTTGCAAGGTTAGGACATGCTTTTGGACGTGGAGTGCAAGGAAGCATGGACACTTGAGACAAATGCTTGGAATACCAAAGTAGACTCAACACAATGCCCCAAAGAGTGTGGGCTTTATTCCATTATGGGGTATTTATACAAGTTGAAGAGCTTCTCTGTCTGCATGTAGGAATTGTAACACATTCTCTCTCTACATGTAGAAGTCGTATGTAGTTGTAACACATTCTCTTTCTACATGTAGAAGTTGTAACGCATTCTCTTTCTACATGTAGAAGTTGTAACACAAAGTTTTGAGGCATTCTCTTTCTACATGTAGAAGTTGTAACACAAAGTTGTAATACATTCTCTTTCTACATGTAGAATTCGTATATAGAAGTTGTAACACATTCTCTTTCTACATGTAGAAGTTGTAACACATTCTCTTTCTACATAAGTCCATGTTGGCATAGAGTCAACATACTCCCGGATCCTCGACAGCGGCGCCAAATGTTGGCTCTTTCCTACTGCTTTCATAGGAAGAGCAGGATATTCTATGTTTGCAGGGTTTCGAGGCTTTTTGTTATCTACAGATATATTGGGGTTGTCATTTGTAGTATATGTGTAGCTTAGGACCTCGAGTTGTGTTCTGATGAGAGACATAGGCTTAAGTGTGGTAAGCAAACAAAGTTCATGCATGTGTAAAAGGAACGTGTATCATCATGATTGAGGTAATGAAGGCTTTGGCCTTCATTGGGGGTTGTAGGGTTTAGGAGGAGTTTAAGGTTCAGTTTGAGGTTCCAGGCTTTAGAAGAGGTTCCAGGATGTAGAAGAGGTTCCAAGGTTTAGAAGGAGTTCCAAGGTTTAGAAGGAGTTGCAAGGTGTAGAAGGAGTTCCAAGGTTTAGAAGGAGTTGCAGGGTTTAGAAGGAGGTTCCAGGGTTAGAAGGAGGATCCAAGGTTCAAGGTAGAGTACATGGTGGAGAAGTCGTCTCCCTCATAGATCATGGAGTTTAAGGGTTGAGGAACAAAGGGTTTAGGGGGAGCATAGGAGTGGGAGAGGAAGAAGGTGTAAGAGCATGGGGGTAGGAAGAGAGAGGAGGGAGGAGGAGGAGGGAGGAGGCGGAGAGAGGAGGAGGCGGAGGAGGGAGGAGGAGGAGGAGGAGGAGGAGGGAGGAGGAGGAGGGAGGAGGAGAGGGAGAGGATGGGCTGCAAGGTTGGAGGAGAGGGGAGGAGGAGTTAGGGAGCGAAAAAGAGAGATACAGAAAGAGAAAGAGAGAAAGGGGGAGGGGGTGGTGGAGATCGAAGGGGGAAGGGGGGAGGGGGGAGGGGGAGATGGAGGGGGGGGAGGGGGTGGTGGTAATGGAGGGGGGAAGGGGGAGGGGTGGTGGAAATGGACGGGGGAGGGGGAGGGGGAGGGGGAGGGGGTGGTGGAGATGGAGGGGTGGAGGGAGAGGGGGTGGTGGAAATGGAGGGGGGAGGGGGAGGGGGGAGGGGAAACGAAGGGGGAGGGAGAGGGGGTGGTGGAGATGGAGATGGAGATGGAGGGGGGAGGGGTGGTGGAAATGGAGGGGGGAGGGGGAGGGGGGAGGGAAAATGGAGGGGGGAGGGGGAAAAAAAGAGAGAAGAAATAAAAAACTTGGACAGAAATTGAAAGGGAGGGAGAGGTGGTCACCTGAACACTCTCCAAGTCTTTCTCGATGTAACGGGATTGTTGAGGAACAATGGACGGTGGGTGGATGGCTGGGTTATCGCTGCGAGATGGGCTCGAAGTCACTTACAATGTGAGGATGGAAGTAAGGTGGTGGTCGATGGAGAGGGAGGAGTGTCTTGCGTAGGGCTCGGAATGAAGAAGAGGATGGAGGCAAAATGTGAAAGATGAAGAATGAGGGGGTGGAGTGGGTTTTTATAGGAAATGAGTTTAGGTTTAGGGTTTAACCCCAAACTCTTCCCGAGCCATAACTTGTTATGGATAGCTCAATTTGCTCTTCTGCAAAAAGGTGAAATGATCGAAATCGCAAGCTCTACGCATTCATGTCCACTACCTAGCCTAATTGTCTATCAAGTGGGTTCTATTTAAGAAATAAAGAAATTTTCTTAAGGTAGTAACCCAAGGTTGATGCTTGGGGTAGATATGTTTGGCTAGAAATGGAAAAAAAAATTACTCTCCTTGCCCTTGAGTGTTATGTTCGTGAAAGTTCACAGTAGTTTGTTTTTTACACATACCTACATATGTTTACTCGTTTACTTGAGATGCTAGTCTCCCGGCAACGGTGCCAAATGTTGGATTGTAGCCAATCAAGTGACATGTGAGTGGGGAGAAGGGCGAGATCCTGTGGATATGGTTGGGATCGCTTGTCCGCAAGTGAGACTCCTTCCCTCTCTCCCACTATCGTCACATGGTATCAGAGCCTGGTTCGTGGTAAGGAGCTCAAGAAAGCAAACCAAGTTCACGGTGTCCTGCTAAGAGGACCAATGTTGCTTTCCTTTTTCGAGTTTGGGAGCAAATCTCTGCAGGTAGCACAGTCGGAAGTGCAAGAGTGCACTGTCTTAGATTGAGACGCCCTTCGCGGTGTGGCGAGAGGGCAGTATATGCTACGGGCAAGGGCAAAGCCCTTAGTGACTTTATTTTTCTGATTTGAGGCCGTTTTGGGGCCCGTTTTGGAGGTGGCAGTTCTTCACAGGCACTCAGAAAAAGGCCCTGTTTTTGCTGTGCGACCACTGCTCTGCAGGTCGGTGAAAAGTTGCCGCAGAAATTGCATCGTATGCCTGTGCGCAAAGATATTGGGAGTTACAGAATCATCCTTATTGCCTGTTCATGCAAAATCATCACTAGGAAGTGACTGTGTGGTCAAATACCACTTTTGTCAGTTTTGCAGATTTGCCTGTGTGAGGCAGAAGCTGTGTTTTTTGCAGTGACAAAATTTTTTGCAGTGTTCTGTAATGGCGTTTGATGCTCTTTCACAGATTGTCACTAAAAAGCTTGACAAGAACAACTTCCAAGCATGGAAGTTTAGAATGACGAATTTCCTTATGGGAAAAGGCTATTGGGAGTTCATTACAGGAAATGAAGAAGAACCAGTTCTTCCTAATGTTCCCAATCAACAAGAAATGCAGGCATTTAAAGGATGGCATGAGAGAGCCAGAAAAGTTATGTACTAGCTGTCTATCAGTATTTCAGATTCTATGATTGTGCATATTCAGGATGCAAGTACGCCAAAGGAGGCATGGGATACTTTGGCAAAAATGTACAGCACAAATACGCAAGCCAGGAAAATGCAGCTCAAGCAGGAGCTGCACAATGTGCAGACAGAAAATATGAGCATCAATGACTACCACATGAAGGTGAAGAAAATTGCAGATGCACTTGCTTCCATTGGGTCGCCAGTGGAAGATGATGATCTAGTTTCTGTGACCTTGAATGGTCTAGGAAAGGATTATGCACAGTTCCAGACATCCATTGCCGTCCGTGAAAAATTTCCTGATTTTGAGGAGTTGTTTGCTCTTCTAATTTCTGAAGAGTAGAGCAATGGTGGTGCATCTTCTTCAGAAGGAACTTCGAAAGAAACTATCTTCTACTCAAATGCTTGAAGAGGTAGAGGTAGAGGTAGAGGAGGCCAATCTGGAGGCCATGGTAGAAATCAGAATATGCAGCAAACTCAAGAAAACCAGTCCTATGGAGGAGGACATGGTAACTCTAGAGGCAGGGGGAGCCAAAGAGGCCGTGGTGGATGGCAGAGAGGTCAAAATGCAAACAGCAATGTTGAATGCTACTATTGTGGTAAAATGGGTCATATGGCTGAAGACTGCTCCAAAAAGCAGAATGACATTACGAATGGAAAATTGCAGCAAGGCAATTATGCATCCTCTAGTAGACAGGGTGATGACAGAAATGAGCATTTGTTTATGGTGCATCACATGACCAATTCTGTGACAAGTGCAGAAGAAAGCAATGATGTGTGGTATGTTGACTCAGGTGCGTCAAACCACATGACAGGTCATGCAGAATGGATGCAGGATGCAAGGAAAATGGAAAAACGAGGATTTGTGGAGACTGGTGATGATATTGTACATCCTATTATGCAGATTGGTAAAATTCCTTTGTCTATGCAGGAGGGGAAAAAGAAATACCTGTCTGATGTATTTCATGTTCCAAACAAATGGGAGAAAGCCATGGATGAAGAAATGGATGCCTTGGAAGCAAATGCTACATGGGAATTGGTGCCTTTGCCTAAAGACAAGAATGCAATTGGTTGTAAGTGGGTTTATAAGGTGAAGCACAATGCAGATGGTTCTGTGAACAGATACAAGGCAAGATTAGTTGTCAAGGGGTATGCACAGACATATGGCATTGATTATGAGGAAACATTCAGTCTAGTTGCAAGGATGGAAACTGTAAGAGTAGTCATTGCTATGGCTGCATCAAAGGGATGGTCTTTACATCAGATGGATGTAAAGAATGCCTTCTTGCATGGTGATTTGCAAGAAGAGGTCTTTATGGAGCAACCACCAAGTTATGTTCATGCTGTTCATCCTGAGTTTGTTTGCAAGTTAAAGAAAGCCTTGTATGGCTTGAAGCAAGCACCTAGAGCATGGTCTGACAAGATAGGAGAGTATCTTGTCACTATTGGCTTTCAAATTTCCAAGGTAGATTTCTCACTTTATGTGAGAAAAATAGAAAAAGGTATTATGCTGCTTGTCATTTATGTTGATGATTTGATCATCACAGGTGATGGTGATGAAGATATCCTTCACGTAAAAATGCTATTGAAGCAGAAGTTTGTGATGGAGGATTTGGGAGAGCTGCATTATTTCTTGGGCATTGAGGTGATTAGATCACCAAGTGGGATACATCTCTTACAGAGGCAGTATGGATTGGACATGCTGTCCAAATATGGGATGATAGGCTGTAAGCCTATTTCAGTTCCTTTGGAGCAGAATGTGAAGTTGAGCGCAGATGCAGGTGAGCTTCTGGAAGACCCTACTATGTACAGACGCATAGTAGGAAGTCTGATTTATATGAGTATTACCAGGCGAGATTTGAGCTATGCTATTGGATTGGTAAGTCAGTTTATGCAGGCTCCAAGGAAACCGCATTCAGATGTGGCTAGATGCATACTCAGGTATGTGAAGTCCACATTGTAGTATGGACTATTTTATGAGGCTGGGGTTCATATACAGTTGCATGGATACACTGATGCTGATTGGGCTAGTAGTATCTCTGATAGACGATCTACCAGTGGATATGTGTTCTCTTTTGGGAGTGCTACAGTCACTTGGAGCAGCAAGAAACAGCCTACAGTTGCCTTGTCGAGCACAGAGGCTGAGTACAGGGGTGCAACAATGGCTGCATGTGAGGTAGCTTGGTTGCATAAGCTACTCTATGATATGCATCAGTCTATAGATGGGTCAGTTGTCATTTATTGTGACAACATGAGCAGTATACACTTGGCACTTGGCAAATAACCGAGTCTATCATGCTAGAACAAAGCACATTGAGGTGCATTGTCACTATGTGCAGGAGAAGGTTTTACTACGTCTTATTGATCTAGTTTATGTCAGCATAGAGGATCAGGTAGCTCACATATTCATGAAGGCATTGGGCGCAGAGAAGCTATGCAAGTTCAGAGACCTGCTTGGTGTGTGCAGGAATTGGGATTGAGCTCGAGGGGTAGTGTTGAGATATCGAGCTCCACTCGTGATATGCCAAGGTGACCATTGTGCATTTATGTCACCGACTTGTTAGCTACAGATGCGGTTGGTACACCGCCCACAAATAATAGCTAGATGACAGCTATCCTTATGTACTCTAGTTCGTGGCTTAGTTAGTATGCCACCTTAGTTAGCTGAGTTTGGTTTGAGACCCACATATAGGGTTCTCCTATTTCTTTGTACTAGAGTTCTTTTGGCTTTCACAACTAAGAAGAGGAAAACTGTTTTCAGCCTCCACCTTTGTGTGTATTCCCCCATTGTGTATGTGAGAAAGTCGCAAGTGAGACTCCTTCCCTCTCTCCCACTATCTTCACAGCAAGTTGCTGTGATAGACCCTGATTTGAGCCTGGGGCACCAACTCAATATGTAATATGTTACTACCCTTGTCCAAAATCTAGGGTATGGGGGGACTAGGTCCATATATAATATGCATGGATTTCCTTGAAAATTTTCAAATATGCAAGGAAAAAATATGAAAATTTCATGTCCCCCCACCCTCAAAACATAAGGTATATACCTTGAAAAATATGCAAGATTTTAAGATTTCAACATATTTTTCATAATATTTGAGGCCCAAGGGGGGGGTCTTTTGGATGAGGTGGGGTAAAACAAAAAATATATTAAAATATGAAAACCCATCTCCTTCCAAATTAATGTAACTTTTTCATGTGTTACCCAAATTTCAAGGTGTAAAGACATATTTGAAGCTCTTTTAGTGTAGAACACAACCATAATAATTTAAATAATTTCTACTCATGGCATATCATTAAATTCATCTCATACTCAAGATTTTGATGGGTTTTATTACTAAAGAGAGTTGGCACCTCAGGGATTTGAGTTGAAAACTAAAAACATTCTAAAACTACATGAATGAACATCACCTCATTCTTGGAGCAAGGTTCTTTAAAAGAAAAATGTGATCAAACTTGTCCCTCCCAGTGGTCCCAAATATGTTCCAAGATTGATGAAGTTGATGGTTCTTGCTTCAAAACAAATTATATGCTCCCAAACATCTCGAAATAGAACATCTCGAAATCTATTTCAAGCAATATTATGTAGAAAACCATAGTGAGAGTGGAAAAGACCATTTCTCATGGAATTTCGTACAAAACAAACAAAATTTTCAATGTTTTCAAACCATGAAATAAAACAAAACAACACAACTACACAAAATGAACTACGAACTAACTATTTCTTCAAAGTTACATCATTAACAAACAAATCTCATCATAATCATCGTGTTGCATTGTCCCAAAGATTATCTCACCTGAACCTCCATACAAGCTGTCTGGATGGACCCCAAGTCTTCACAAATGGTTCGAAATCAAGCACCCTTAGAGATTACAGCA
The DNA here is from genome assembly GCF_047967505.1 of Dipteris shenzhenensis. Lineage (NCBI taxonomy): Eukaryota > Viridiplantae > Streptophyta > Polypodiopsida > Gleicheniales > Dipteridaceae > Dipteris > Dipteris shenzhenensis. Next base: position 8,519,583 of record NC_141614.1, on the reverse strand, counting down.
AGGAAAGTAACTAGGATTGAGAGATGGGCAAAAGAAAGATTGATTTTCATGCATCAGTAACTGCAATACTTGAAAGTCAATCTTCTTTGATCCTTTCTCAAAGAATCTCATCCAGTAGCTCCTGCTAAGCTCCACACATCCTACATTATTCATGGCTCGCTTAGAACATTGATTGCCTTGTCTTCCTGAATGAAATGATTTCAGATCGTGGGAGAATCTCAGATGAGAGAGGAAGTGGCGAGATTTGAAGGAGAAGCACCCAAAATAGAGAAAGAAGAAGGTAGGTGGAATCTAATTCAAAAATCTTGAACGTTTTGAAAGAATGAGAGTGAAATGGGAGGGAAATGCAAGTAGAGAAGAGAAGTGACGAGATTTTGGCATGAGAGTCCATCCCATGAGAGGGAGGATAGAGAAAAAAGCTTCCCACTCAAGAGCCAACAAGAAATTTGAAAAGAGGACTGGAGCAAAGAAAAATTCGAAATGGTGCTCAAAAATGAGGGGGAAGTAAGAGGAATGAGAGAGTGTGAAAGGAGTGTGGTAGTTAGATGGGAGTAATTGGTTTTAGGTCAAATGGTACAATTTTGGTTGAAAAACTAGGTTTCTCAATTTGGTTACAGTTAAAAAACGTGATGGGAGAGTTAAGGTAGCAAGTGGGTGCTCCACCTCATTGTTTAAGCCATTGAATAAAGAAATAGAGAAGTCAAGCCACTTCCAATATTCTATTGCCCTCCACCAACCAATATTCTATTGGGTTTTATTCACCTTATTCTTCCATGTCACCATCCCAAGGGCTCCCTTACAGGGCCCTTTTTGAGTCCAAATTTTTTGTAATGTGGGTTGTCATTGTAGCTCGTGGAGCATGGACGTTAGAGCCTACTGGCACTAGTTGGACATGTTGGGAGGATCGCTGATGAGTCGATTGTTGCATTACATGTTCGTGGAGCATTGTAGCTCAAGTTTGTCATTTGCATGGAGAAGTCGTTGATTCGGATGTTGTTCTGATTCGTGTTGTGGAGACTTGTAGTCGTTGAGCAATAGTTGATGGTGCCTTTCGTAGGAGACTCATTGATGCTGGCTGGTTATGGTGAGGTGCTCCAATTGTAGCTCGAGGAGCATGGATGTTAGAGCCACTGGCACATGTTGGGAGGAGCACTCGCTAATGAGTTGATTGTTGCATTACATGATAGTCTTGCTACTGCTCGTTTGAAGAAGGCAGTGGCTGAGAATTGAGTGTGAAGCATTGCTCGTTGATTTGGAGGCGTATGCTGGTGAAGGGCACTGTGGAGTCATTGCTGGAGTCGTGGAGGCATTTCAGTAGTTGGCGTTGATGGCTTTTGAAGCCTTAATTCTCTGTTGTGTTGCAAGGGTCGATGGTGCATGTTGAGGCTCATTCTAGGAGCCGGTTGCATGCAAGTAGTGTTGCTGCTTGCATCTCGATTGGTCGTTGTTGACATATGTAGTCACTGGCCATAGTGTTGTCGAGAATTGTAGATTGACGGGGCTATTGGAGATGCACTGACTATGAGCTTTGTATGCAATTTTGCAGCCATGTAGTCGGAGCTCAAGTGTTGGAGACATCATGAACGAAGGGTGTGTCGCTACTACTGTTGATGGTGTTTGGCTCGATTGAATTCTCACACCTAAGATTACATAAGCCTTTGAACCTTACTCTCTCCAATGCTCAAATTTCACAAAAAAAGGCCTTGCAGAGATACAAAGGAACTACATCTCTATCTCTCGAACTAGGAAACAGAAATCTCTTTCTCGCAAAAGAAAGTCTTGTTTTCTCTCTCAAAGATGATTGAATACTCTCACTTTCTCTCACAACACAAGAATACTTCCAAGAGGAGAATGAGTGAAATAAATCTCTCAAGAAGAGCTCTCGGAAGCTCTCACAAAATCTCTCAAACTCACAAGACCATGAAGATGGAACTCTCTCTCTCTCTCTCTCTCACTTAGATCTCTCACAATCTCTCAAAAAAGGATGAACAAAGATGGAGGAAGCCTCAAGGGAGGGCTTATTGCCTCAACAACATGCAAGGACTTATGAACACCCTCACAAGAGATTGACTAACTGTACACCATGAAAATAGAGAATATATACATGGACCCCTTAGGGTTAGGGTTTGTCCCATAACCCTATGGTACAATCTACACACCATTCTCAACATGGGCCAATTCAAGATCGTTGGAACTAGTGAAGACAAGATATACTCCACCATTAAAGAACTTCTCGATCTCACTTTTGACTATATCAAACTGTAACTGACATACAACAAGGTGTCACTTGCCATTTTCTCGCAGATCTTTCTGAATCGCGTCCTTCTCCTTCTAGGTGACATCTATACGCCAAGCCTCCTCTTTAGGGGAAGGTCACACTTGGCCCAAAGTTCACAAATCAAGTAAAGTTCTTCACAAACTGTGCAAAGTGATTCATCTGACAAGGGGAAGTATAGCCTCTCCTAGAAAGGAAGGGCACTGGTTGAGAAGCAGGTTCTCTCCTACACTGTGTAATAAAATACCAGTAAGAAGCATGCAACGAGTTAATGCAACCCCATTTAATGCATCTTATCCAATCAGAACCCAAGTTGCTCTCTCAACCTTCCAGCTGATGTAAACTTGCTATGTGATACTAGCCTTCGAAACCCATAGCCAAGAGTGACCGTGCCCTTGGAGCACAGTCACATTCATGCCTTCAAGCATCCAAAATCAAATATGTTCCAATATCCCTCCTCCAAAGATCCAAAATCAGATTTTTCATATCTGGCCACATGCTCCTGCAATGTTGCTATAGATTCTACAAAAGTGAGCATTTGATTAGCACACTGATTGAGGAGAGCTTGGGCAGAGATACAAGGATGGAATGGGGGGGTGACACCTACCCAAAAAGGTGTAGATCGAGCCTTAGAGTCCACCCATTTCTCCTATAGTGGCTTGCACTGGTGAATGGAGGGAGGTTTTGGGCCCTGACGTTGAGCCTCCATTCCGCTAGACGTTTGGTGGGTGGAGTCCAAGGCAAATAGTGCAAGCTTGGCACCTCCATTATCAGCTATGCACATAGATGCCTTAGCTTGCATGTGGCCAGAAAATGAACCGCCAAACTGCCATTTTCACTCAATTCCCCGCTCTAAGACAAAGGAGAAAAGCCACATAAGATGCTCGATCCTCAAAACCAGAGCATATATTCTCAAACACAAATCACTTCACGCTTCCCTTTGACTAGGCCAGTTTTCGGATAATCACTGCTCATTGAGCCTTCCTTGAGATCCTCGCTAGAGAGATCTTCACTTGTTCGCCTACTAGACAAGCATGCAACTAGTCACTGAATGGCAAAGATGAGTCAAAATTCGCTGAGCCACCTATATAATGCCAAGCTAACCCACCAAGGGGCAAAGACTAAGTCATCTTGAGACAAAACATATTGTGCGCACCGAAACCGCTCACCCAACGCTATAACTTATTGTTGGTCTTTCGTTTGCTATAATGTTAAAGTCGGCAAGGTAAGACAATCCATTGTTTTATGAAGTGGAATCCTAACTAAATGATTATGCATGTATCTTTACTAAAATGACCCTCCGTGGAGCGTGCTGATCTCTGCTTTTGCGAATTTTTGCAAGGTTGGGCTGCACGTCCTTCTATGAAGTACAACTACTTTGTTTTTGTTATCTTTTTTTTTCCCCTAAGGGTTAATCACTTTGCTTTTTAGATTCCTTCTTGGGGCTGTTTATCTTCCAATCTATATGTAATCATTTTGGTAACGGCTTTGTTTTAGTTCCAGAAAGTTATAGGCCTGAGAGTGTGATCTCCCGGAGGATGTAATATGCCTTGCTTTGGCACATATGCTTATGCAGTAGCTGAACTCATGCCAGGATTCTATAACGCATCAACTCCCAAGAAAGTCAAAACTCCCCTTGCCATTTTTCATGAAGGTTGAAAAGATTTTTTCGTCATCATGGCTCTCCCAAAAACAAGGTTTTTAGCCCCCAAGAAGCCAGATCTAAAGACCAAACTTGTATTATTCTCAAAAGTTGAGCCTGGACAGACATTTATTCGGGGCATTCCGATTCTCTCAAAATTTCCATATTTACAAAGGACAATCATCTAGTAACAAGATTGCAAATTCTCTGCAGTACAGGCTTGGTAAAACTGATGAGAAGCGAGTCTCAGTATCCACGAAAAGACAATCATCCAGCTAAACTAATGAGAAGCGAGTCTCAGCATCCACGAAAAGGCAAGTAGACAATCATGCAGCTATAAAATTCCACAGTAAGGGATCTTAAAAAGCTAATGCCAGTTCCCGATTGAAATTGTATTTCATTCTAGGCTTACATCAGTTGTCACTGTTTCTGACAAGAAGGAGAAGACATGTCAAGGAGGCACTTAAAATGTTGCTTGTTATCCTCATTGTGTTGCCTCTCGTAGATCTTTCAACTTGTAGTCCCTGACTAGCAGGAAACTCATGGGGAATGCGTGACTACATGACCTGTCTGCTCTACCAAATTCAGATAGATCATTTTGTTGAAGATATGGGGGAGCATCTTTTTCTTTTTAATGCAATAGCCGTCCGGCTAACTCAAATGTGCCTTAAAGAAAAAAGACCATTCCTGTACGAGGTGTCCTTTCCAAGCTTCATCCATGGAACATTTCTCATAATCAGTATGGAAAAACGTTTAAGGGTAAGACACCTAAACCTTAAGGCAGAACAATCCCCAAATTCCCATATGCCGCACATCCTTCAACAGGAATAAAAAATCTTGCAACTACTAAGATTTCAGCTGCCTTGACTATCCGATGTTCTCACGTAAGGAAAATTGTGAATCATCCTCTGTTCCAAAAACACTCAGAGGTATAGCAAATGTATCACGATTTATAGGAAATGGATCACCATTTGTATCTGGGCTCCTCATTGGCAATGATTTGAAGAAGCATCTCACAGCCAAAGCATCTGCAATAGGTTGCACAACCAGGATTCCTTCACCGACTGATATACACAACAGAACAGTGAGAAAGCCCAAGAAGGCCATGAACTCAAATAGAGGACTGCCCGGCATAAACAGAACGGAGAAGCCCATGATTACGACATGAACGGGGAGCAGGATGCCCAAAGCCAGCACCAAACCATAGATTCGTGTTTGTAATCTCTTATTGATAACGATAGCCACCATTTTCCAGCCCTGCCACAGGAGGCAAACGTTGTAGAAGCAGCTGAACAGACCCAGCACAAGGGTACTGATGAGGGGATAACAACACAGTGCATGATGTTGTCCATACAGGGATGGGATGAAAGACGTGGTGAAATATGGCGGGAGACCAAGAACTCCGTCCGGGGAGGAAAATTTGGCGCTCATGTGTACGAAGAAAATCTGCACAGCGAAAACGGGGAGACAGGAAAGGAGGACGAGAGCCATAGCCTTTTCGTTCCATCTCTCGCGTGGATTGAAAGGGGCATCCCTGAGCGATCCTTGGATGAGAAGAAGGGCTGTGAGAAAGAAGCAAGGCTCGACGAACCCGGAGGAGGAGACGGTGTAGATACGGCAGAGAGAAGCTTGCTGCTCAAAATCCAAGCTATGGAGAAGGCCGTGTTGTCGAAGGAGAGGCAGGCGTAGGAGTTGGATCAAGCCCCAGAGCACGGCGAAGACGACGAGCAAGATGCGAACTGTCCAAACTGAATTGAAATTCCGGAGCTGCTGTTCGCGAACTTGCCGCAGGAAATAGAGCACGTACGCTACACAAGAAACGCCGGCGAGGGAAACAAGAATGACAAGCACGATCGTTGCCACTCCGATTGCATCCACGATCGAACTGTTTATGGGCATTACCCTCTCTGCTTCAATCGATCAATCCGAGCTTCGATCAATCCGAAATCTCTCGCTGCTTGCATCAATGTCGGATTGAATCCATTCGGATCATCACTGCCTCGCACAAATCTCTCGCTCTCTCCATCACTGTCGGATTTGAATCCGTTCAAATCACCAAGTTCCGACCATCAACACTGCCTCTGCTTCGATCAATCCGACCTCGCACAATGCTCAAACCTCTCGCTCTTTGCATCAATGCACCCCAAATCCCTCCACCTCGCCCGTTAATCGTTACAATCTCCCGTGAAAAAAATCTCCGATCGCTAAATTACTTCTCTGACTTAATCCTCCGTGTCCTCACGTGCTTCTCCGGATTGAATCCATTCAGATCACTGACTCTTTCTCGTGTTCAGACGAGCTACACTGCCTCTGATTCGAGAGATGCACGCTTGCGCCAGTGCTTTGCAATGCTTTCTAGGCGTGCGCGGATGAATGGGATTGACCAGCTCAGCCAGAGACGCCAAGGACAGCATGGATCCAACCAGAAGAGAGGTTGTGCTTATCGATCACGCATGCGAGAAGATCTATATCGGAAAAGGAGGCACCGCTTGGGAAAATGCAAATGGCCAGCGCTGAAAATGCTAAATGCGGGCGTTGAAACTCACAAAGACAGCGACTCAGCTCGCGGAAGCCAGCTTGTTCCAACAAAGCTGGACAACGTCAAGCTCTCTCTTTTCTGATGCTGATGCGATGATGCGGCCAGCCAGGTACTCGCCATAGCTGGATCGATGCCGAGCTCAGATTCGCTGGCTGAATCGAAAGCCAAATGCAACACCGCCATCGCCCTGGTTGCGTCGATTCTGATCTGTGTTTCTTCCGATCACGCTTCTCAGCCACCTTCCATCTGGATTTCCCATTCACCCCCACCGTCCTGCTCGCTTTGATTGTTCATCGTCATTTCGATATCTTGCATCCCCCTCGCTCCGCATTTTGCTTGCCTCGAGGCGTGCCTGTCGTCTTTGCCCAAATCGCCTGGCTTCTCGCCTCCTCCAGATTCTTTGCATCTCTCTACAATCCCAAGCGAATGCGACAGCGCCACCGTCCTGCTCCATGTGCTTGCTCCCAGTTTGCTTTTGCCTCGGCTACTCCAATCGCTAAGCTTCTCAAGCTTCAGCGACCGCCCATTTCGATTCCCGATTGCGGTCGCTTGAATCTCCACTCTATCGCAGGCCGACGTCCTCCGTCGAGCGCGTCCATCGACGGCGACGGTTGTACGGTCTCGGATGAGAGAGCCTCTATAGAAAGCTACGATTACCGATGCTGAAGGATCTGCAATACGGAATGGCGTCGAAATGGGGACGGAAATGGTGGCCGGCGAAGGACCGCCGGAGGTTTTACAATCGAACCAAATTGATCGGATTGATAGGACATTTTTATTTGGTGGAAGAATATTCTGACATTAAATGCTCCCCCAATGGCTTCATAATGAAAAAGTTCAGCTTTTAGAGTAGCTTGACCAGTTTTCAAAGAAAACATTTTTCTCAACAAATCACAAAACTTCTAGTTTCAAATTTTGAAGGTTTTTTGATTTTTTAGCTCAAATATAACTGAATCTCCTAAATTTTTGTAGATTTTACAAAATTGAGAAACTAGGTTGCGGTAGGCAGCCTTTCCGTCATGGCCCCAACTCCAAATTGAACCTGAATCCTCACTATTATCCAATTAGAGTTCCAGTGAGCTTCGTCCAACAATCACTCAAACAACTCATGGCAAGAAACAAAACATGCAATTATCTCCCTCCCTATATAATAGATTTGAGAGAAGAATGAATACAAAAGTATGCTTTTGGGTCAATTTTGGAAGGAGTGTTTTCCTTTAGATGAATCTAAAATCAAGGGCCTAAAATTGTACATGTGGCTTAAGGAGAGCTCACAAAAGTCTTGCTTTTCTAAAAAACACGTTTCAAACCCTTGGATCTTCATAAAGATCAACGCTTGTAATCATGACACATGGCGTAACGAGGGCTTAGAAAAGGAAAACTTCCTTCTAAGCTGCCTACCGTAAATAGTTTTTATGGATGACAGGGGAGAGGCACTAGAAGAAGCTGGACCTTTACCTATAAGTAATCTTCTCTATAAGACATGTGATGAATTGAAAAATATTGAACATAGTAATATGAGCACAAGCAAGGAAAATATATAAGATGGCAAACAATTCATTTACGTCAATATGCTAGATTGCTATATGCATCTTGGAGAGAGGAAGTTATTGTGTAATGGGTTTGTATATATTCTACCTTTTCAACTAAATCTAGTGTACAGTTAGTCATTTCTGGTGTTCTCTCTAACTGTGCCCGCTCTCCTCATCTCCACTCTTCTCCTCTCCCCTCTTCATATTTTGTCAAGGAAGACCAACTTTGGTAGCCTAACGTCTCTGTGGGAGTTAGTTGCCTATCCAAAGGGAGACTCTGAGTGGCATTGCATTGAATGCATTCGTGGCTCATGCACATTCTGAAGAAGAGGCAATAAGATACAACTCTACAATCCTGGTTTGGAGTCGTCCGAACTCATTGAATTGGTCGGCCTCGGATTTGCAGCGATGCCTCCTTTGGTTTCCTTGTGGGATCTTCTACTATTATTCAGCATTGGAGTTTTGACTTTGGGAAGTTCAACAACCATTAGGGCATGGAGAATGGATAAATCATTGTCAAAGACATGGTCTTCAAACTAAGCATTTTCAGCCTCTATTTCAAAGTCCCAAGGAAAATCTGAGTCCTTATTGTCATAAGTACTTCTTCAGGATCACTATTCCATTCAAGGTCAACCATAAAGAATGGCAATACTTGGTTTTCATGGGACAATCCATGCCTTGGATAAGTCGGAGGTGGCGGTTGAGACATGTGAAGCTTTGTTCCATGGCATGCATCATTTCTTCTCTTAGCTTCATGGTCATGGATTGTAGGCAATATTCATTATATTTTTCTGTAGTGGACTTGGATTTGCCCTTTTTAGAACACTTCTCTCGCTCACTTGCTCTTCCATCATCACTCCTGGTGTTAGAGTCTGTCATGCCATCCTCGATGTCAATTGCTACCACATGAGCAGCACTGAATGTTTCATAAGTACTAATAATTTTCATGTCTTTGTGGAACTTCTTCCTTAGTCTTGTAATGAACCATGATGTCAGGTACTTACGATCGAGACATCGATCACATTTGGCAATTAGGCATTTCATTTTGCCTAGGTACATCCATATATCTTCCCTTCGACTTTAATCAAGCTTTCTCACTTGGAGAGTGGGATCATCTTGTAGTCATTCCTTTTGGAGCCACCTCTTGAATTCGGTTTGCAGAGTAGGTCCCATGTGGCTCATTCTTCCACTAGGAGGTCGAGGTAGCACCATTCAAAGGCTTCATTAGTTATGGCCATGGGGAACCATGTGACGTTGGTTTGTTTTGATTGATCTCCTCCAGCTCAACATGTGGCATCAAAATGCTGGAGGAATCTTGCTGGATCGCCTCGGCCATTGTATTTGGGAAGTTCGAGTTTGCCTAGGGGTCATCGACCTTGATTGTGATTGTTGCAGCCATAATTGTTGCGAGGGTTGAAGAAATTGTCCCCATCTGCCTCTAGGTCAATGCCACCTTCATTAGGATGCCGATCTAACATGTTGTGACTTGGAGGAGTAAAATGGATTGGATGAATTTCAAGGAGGGAATTCGGGGCAGAGGCTGGTTGGAGACATTGGTCAAAGCGTAGTTGCATGCAAAATTGTTGAGAGGTAGACTAGGTACCTCCTCCGCAAGTCCGGTATTGATGTATGTGTGTTAGGGGGGTTAGATATGTGTCAGTGTATTAGGTATTGTCATGCCCTTTGATTGTCCCCCTTGAGTGTGGGAATGTGCCGATGTAGCTGGATCATCCAATCGAAGGTCACAGGTAAAAGTTATGAGCAAATTAGTGCAAAAAGGGGCCCACATAGGGGTAAAAATTAAGGAGTTCTAGGGATGCCAGAATGGCATGTAATAGTTTGGAAAAATTTCCCATAACATGTGTTTTGTGTGTGAAATCTTGCTTCAAACTGGGTTCAATTTGATTCCCAAATGAGTGAGTTATGGTCCCTGAAAGTTAGGGTGAATTTTAGGGTGTTGAGGGGATTCTTAGACTTTAAGGTCTAGGTGTGAATGGACCTATGACTTAAAGAAACTAACCTAGTTTAGTTTAATTAACTCATTCTTAGACTTTAAGGTCTAGGAGTGAATGGACCTATGACTTAAAGAAACTAACCTAGTTTAGTTTAATTAACTCAAATTAGTTGGTCTAACTAGTTCAGTCAGTCTAACTACTTTGCCTTAGTTAGCCTTTCTAACTCAAGTCAGTAAGTGCAACTAGGGTTTGTTTGAACTCTAGCTAAGTGGACTAAACCTAACCTAACCTATCCAAATACTTACTATAGTTAAACTAATATAACCTAACTTAGTCAAACTACTCTAACCTAACTTAACACAAACCTAGATTAATACTAACCTAACATAGGCTAGTGTTACTTTTTCTCACAGAGAGGGGAGCGGTGGTAGCAGTGGTGGCTGAGAGGGGGGGAGGAAGAGGGGTGCAAGGTGAGAGGCTAGGGGGAACGAAGGAGTGGGGGGAGTGATGTAGGAGGGAGGGAGTAGGAGGTTGGAGGAAGGAGGTTGGCGGAAGGAGCAGCGTGGGCAGGTGTTGAGCGATGATGGAGGAGTCAAAGAAGATGGAAGGGGTGGCACAGAGGTGGCGCGATGGCTGGCAGAGTCGGTGCAATGGGTGGTGCCACCACTTTTTGACGGTAGAAGTGGGTGGAGACACCAACATAATGGTGGCGCGCGAGCGGAGCACCCCCATGAGCGACATCATGTAGCAGTCTCCACCCCACGAGAAGCCCTTGGCCTGAGGAGAGATAAGAAGGGGGGGGGCATGGAGGGGAGGGGGGGGTGTGAGGGAAAGGGGGGGGGAGGGGGTGTTGTCTCTGTGCCAACATGGACTTAGGTGGAACAGAATGTGTGTGTAGAGTGGCGGCAAAGCTCCACTTGTACTTGCATAAGGCTAGAAATAATCCCTCTTAGAAGTCCAACTTGCACGTTCTACATGCAAGTTCTACATGCAATTCCTACATGCGAGTTCTACATGCGAGTTCTACATGCAACTTCTACATGCAACTCCTACATGTGAGTTCTACATGCGAGTTCTACATGCAACTCCTACATGTGAGTTCTACATGCAAGCTCTACATGTAGAGCGAGAATGTGTTACAATTCCTACATGCAGAGAGAGCAGCTCTCCAACTTGTATAAATACCCCATAATGGAATGAAGCCCACACTCTTTGGGGCATTGTGTTGAGTTCTACTTTGGTATTCCAAGCAATTGTCTCAAGTGTCCATGCTTCCTTGCACTCCACGTCCAAAAGCATGTCCTAACCTTGCAACTCCTCCTCCTCTCTACTCCAACCTTGCAACCCATCTTCTCCCTCTCCTCCTCCCTCCTCCTCCTCCCTTCTCCTCCTCCCTCTTTCTCCTCCTCCTCCCTCCTCCTCCTCGCCCTCCACCTCCTCCCTTCTCCTCCTCCCTCCTCCTCTCCCTCCTCTCTCTTCTTTCCCCCATGCTCTTACACCTTCTTCCTCTACCACTCCTATGCTCGCCCTAAACCCTTAGTTCCTCAACCCTTAATCTCTATGATCTACAAGGGAGACATGTTCTCCACCATGTACTCTACTGTAAACCTTGGAACCTCTTCTAAACTCTGGAACCTCTCTCTAAACCTTGAAACCTCTTCTAAACTCTGGAACCTCTCTCTAAACCTTGGAACCTCGTTCTAAACCTTGGAACCCCCTTCTAAACCTTGGAACTCCTTCTAACCCTATAACTCCTTCTAAACCTTGGAACCTGCTTCTAAACCTGGAACTCCTAAACCTTGGAACCTCCTTCTAACCTTGGAACCTCTTCTAAACCCTGGAACCTCCTTCTAAACTCTGGACCCTCCTTCTAACCCGTAAACTCCTCCTAAACCCTGCAACCCCCAATGAAGGCGAAAGCCTTCATTACCTCAACCATGATGATGCACGTTCCTTTTACACATGCATGCACTATGTTTGCTTACCATACTTAAGCCTACATTTCTCACCGGAACATGACTCGAGGTTCTAAGCTACACGTATACTACAAATGACAACCTGCTCGGAACCTTGCATATTGAGAATACCCTGCTCTTCTCATGGAAGCCGTGGGTGGAGGAAATATTTGGTGCCACTGCTGGGGAGACTAGCGTCTCAAGTAATGAGTAAACATAGGCAGGTATGTGTAAAAAACAAACTACTTCAAACTTTCACGAACATAACACTAAAGGGCAAGGAGAGTAAAATTTTTTCCATTTCTATCCAAACATATTAACCCCAAGCATCAACCTTGGGTTACTACCTTAAGAAATTTTCTTTATTTCTTAAATAGAAGCCACTTGATAAACAATAAAGCTAGGTAGTGGACACGAATACACAGAGCTTGCAATTTTGATCATTTTATCATTTTGCAGAAGAGCAAATTGAGCTATCCATAAAAAGTTACGGCTCGGGAAGAGTCTAGGGTTTAACCCTAAATCTAAACCCATTTCCTATAAAAACCCACTCCATCCCCTCATTCTTTATCTTTCACATCTTGCCTCCATTCTCTTCCTCATTCCGAGCCCTACGCAAGACACTCCTCCCTCTCCATCAACCACCACCCTACTCCCATCCTCACATGGTAAGTGACTTCGAGCCCATCTCGCAGCGATAAACTAGCCATCCACCCAGTGTCCATTAGTCCTCAACAATCCCATTACATCGAGAAAGACTTGGAGAGCATTCAGGTGACCACCTTTTCCTCCCTTTGGATTTCCGTCAAAGTTTTTCGTCCATCAAGTTTTTTTATTCTTCTCTCTTTTCTCCCTGCCCGTCCACGACCTCTCCCTCCCCCCTCCATCTCCACCACCCCCTCCCCCCCTCCATCTCCACCACCCCCTTCCACCACCTCTTTCTTCCCTCCCCCCACCCCGCTCCATCTCCACCACCCCCTCTCCCCTTCCCCCCTCCATCTCCACCACCACCCCCTCCCCCTCCCCCCTCCATCTCCACCACCCCCTCCCCCCTTCCCCCCTCCATCTCCACCCCACCCCCCTCCATCTCCACCACCCCCTCCCCCCCTCCATCTCCACCACCCCCTTCCACCACCTCTTTCTTCCCTCCCCCCACCCCCCTCCATCTCCACCACACCCTCCCCCCTTCCACCCTCCATCTCCACCACCCCCTTCCACCACCTCCCCTCCCCCTTTCCCCCTCTTTCTTATTCTTTCTCTCTCTTTCTTTCTCTCTCTATCCCTACCCCTCTCTCTTTCTCTTTCTCTTTTTCTTTCTCTCTTTCTCTCTCTGTCCCTCCCCCTCTCTCTTTCTTTCTCTCTCTATCCCTCCCCCTCTCTCTTTCTTTCTCTCTCTCTTTCCCTCTCTCTCTCTCTCTCTCTCTCTCTCCTCTCTCTCTCTCTCTCTCTCTCTCTCTCTCTCTCTCTCTCTTTTCCCCTCTCTCTCTCCTTTCCCCCCCCTCTCTCTCTCTTTCCCCTCTCTCTCTCTCCTTTTTTCCCTCCCCCTCTCTCTTTCTTTCTCTCTCTTTCCCCTCTCTCTCTCTTCCCCCCCTCTCTCTCTCTCTCTCTCTCTCTCTCTCTGCTCTTCACCCCCATCTCGCCTGCCCGTGCCCCACACCACCTCGCCCGCTGCGTCTTGCCCACCTCACCCGTCGTACCACCCCGCCCGCCTGTGCCTTGCCCTGCCCCACCCTGCTCGCCTTGCCCCCCGCCCCACCCCGCTCACTGTGCCGTGCCTCGCCCACCTCGCCCATCGTGCCAGCCTGTCTACCCGTGCCCTGCCCCGTGCGGTAAATGCAACTATGCCACCCAGTACACATGGCACATGTCAGGCTAGTTCAACACCATCAGAGGCTGATCTTTGAGAAGTGCTAGAATACTTCAATAATTACACAAGTGGCAGTGCGCTAATAGCAATGCCAAGACCACTAAGGGAATCTGAACTTCAAGAAACCGATAGCATTGGAGAAACTCCAATCTATGAGGGATCGGCAAAAACATGCACAATAAACCTCGCCCTTGAGGGGGAGGAAGAAAAACTGGTTTTCATTGGGAAACAGCTTCGACAAGAAGATGAAACTAAACTCAAAGAACTCCTCATGGAATACCGTGACTGCCTAGCATGGATACAAAGAGATGAAAGGAATTTTACCAGAAGTGGCAGTACACACGTTACCTATAAGGGAAGGTGCTCACCCCAAGGTATGTGGACCTTATCACACAAATCCTAAGTATGGCACCATGGTTTATGATGAGCTGGAAAAACTACTAGATGTTGAATTCATATACAAGATAGAGCACACTGATTGGGTTTCACCCATCGTCATTGTGCCTAAATGCAACAAGAAGCTCAGGATATGCGTAAACTTAAAAAATGTGAATGCCGCCACAATTAGGGATCACTATCCCCTACCCTTAATGGAAACAGTGTTGGGAAAAGTGGCAGGCTCCGAAATATATAGCTTCTTGGATGGCTTGAGTGGCTATAACCAAGTGCAAATTGGTCCTAAAGACCAATCAAAAATAGCATTCGCTACAGAATGGGGTGTATTTTTGCATATAGAGTCATGCCATTCAGCCTTTGTAATGCCTCGGCCACATTCCAGCGAGTCATGTTCACAGCTTTCAAGTCATTCCTGAATAAGTTTTTACAGGTGTTCTTGGATGATTTGTGCATCCATTCAAACAAACAAGACCACTTCAAATGTCTTGAAGCCATACTAATCAAATGAAGGGAGTATGGCATCTCCCTAAATGCAACAAAATGCCAGTTCATGGTCACCCACGGAGTTGTTTTGGGACACATCGTCTCTCAACATGGGATTGCAACTGACATGGACAAAATCAAAATCATCATAGAATTGCCTCCACATCTTTATGGGACATGGTATCTATTATAGAAAGATTTATATTGTGGTATGCCATGATAGCTAGACCACTTTACAAATTTTTAGTGGAATTCTTATGGACCGAAGAGTGTGACCAAGCCTTTGAGCTATTAAAGTGGCGCCTAATCACAACACCCATCCTTATATCTCCCAATTGGGATATTTATTATCATGTTCATATTGATGGATCCAAGTATGCAATTGGGAGTGTGCTTTGTCAACTTGGTGAAAATAAGAAAGACTACCCATTCTACTTCGCCAGTCGACAACTCAATGATGCAGAGATCAACTATACCACCACAGAAAGAGAAGCCCTAGCAATGGTATATAGTGTAAAGAAATTTCGGCACTATCTACTGGCAAATGATTTTGTCTTCTACACCGACCATCAAACATTGCTTTATCTTGTGAACCGTCCATGTACAACAGGAAGAATAACCAGATGGCTCCTCTTGCTTCAAGAATGCAACTTCAAAATAGTGGTCCGCAAAGGTGCCCAACACTACATTGCCAATCACATCTCTCGTGTCAAGTCGGGAGAAGAAGCCACTGGAGTAGAAGACAATTTACCAGATGCCATCCTATTTCAAATAGATGTTGTTCCAGAGTGGTGTGGAGATATCATTGGATACTTGATGGTAGGAAGACCACCCCCTAAGATGAAAGTAGTAGATGTCAGAATATTGATTCTAAAGGCTACACCCTATCAACTCATTGCAGGACAATTGTACAAGATGGGCAAGGACCAGATATTAAGAAGATGTGTAATGCCTCATGCGATCATGCCAATCCTGAGTGAAGTCCATTAGGGCATTGCAGAAGGACACTTCCAAGGGGAAGCCACAGTAAGAAAAGTTCTCCTCGCTAGCTACTAGTGGCCAACACTATGGGCAGATGCCTATGAATATATAAAAGGCTATGATGTATGCCAACAGACTACTAAACCACAACACAAAGACTTCAATCCCCTAACAACAATTGTTGCACAAAAACCATTTGAAGAATGGGGGATTGGACTATGTGGGTCCCATACATCCAGCAATAAAAGGAACACAGGCACGCTACATCATTGTGGCCACTGATTACTTTACAAAATTGGGCTAAAGCTAAAGCAGTCAGAAAGGTAGATGCCAGAAGCAGAGCAGAAGCACAGCAAGATTCTTATACGAAAATGTGATCACCCGATTTGGATGCCCCATTGAAATTGTCTCACATAGAGGCACATATTTTGTCAATGAGGTAATCCAAGATTTCTTGTCTCACTTCATGGTAATCCATAGAAAAAGCACACCCTACTAGCCCCAAGGGAATGGATAGGCCGAATCCACCAACAAAATAATATGCGTCATCCTCACCAAGGTAATAGAACCACAACGTTCTGATTGGGTGAATGCAGCCTTAGGGGCATACAGAACCACACTCAAGGTCAGTACAAAGAACACACCTTTTCAATTGGTGTACGGCCTTGAAGCTGTGGTCCCACTAAAATTTGTGATACCAAGCCTACGCATCGCAGTATAGGAACGCATGGGAGATCATGAATCCTTGAAAGAAAGGCTCTATTAGTTAGAGAAGCATACAGAGACAAGATTAGTTGCCTACCATGCCATGACAATGAAAAAATGCAGAAGAAAGGCATGGTTTGACATAAATCTCAAAGCTAAAGACATTAAGGAAGGTGACTTGGTCCTATTATACAACGCCAAAGTACACAAGGGGAAACTGAAGTATCTAGGTCAAGGACCATACAAAGTACGAAAGATGAATCCCATCAGAGCTAAACTGCTAGAAACATTGGATGGAGTCCAATTCAACACAATAATAAATGGGAGCCGATTGAAGTGCTACTACATCAACACGCAAGGCATCCCCAACAAAAATGAAGATTTGGGAAATCAAGTCTTCCTTAGTTAGGATTAGATTGTATCACGAGCACTCACTTGCATATGTATGTCTTCGCACATATAGGTAGCATCAATCGATTTTAACCTAGGGCTCAGAAGTGATGCCTGAGTTCTAGTTGCCCTATGAAAATCCTAGCAACAAAAAAGCATATAGTTAGTCCCTACCTAGCTACTACTAGGTCAGGTGCACTCACACGCTTTTGCTTAGACACTAGATGATTGCATGAATAATTGTACCACACACTTTCATTCCACACTTTCAAAGCATGCATAAAAATAAGATCTCTCACACACACACAGAAAGGTCATATCAGCATGCCAACCAATCTAATGATCAATGGTACACCACATGCACACGGATGCAGGTTCATAAAAGATGCCGCCACTAAAGAGGATGTGCAGAAAGAGACCATCGCCTTAACCACGAGATCCTCTCTAAAGTTCGTAGCCATCTACATCCTCTCAACCATGGCGACCACATGCATTCGTGGTCTAGAGCGATAGCTTCGAAGAGGATTCAGTGCATGGCCAAGAAGAATAAATGCCACCCTAGTAACCATTGGCCTACACAGCCATTGATGGGGCCCAGTCACTAAAACTTGTTTGGCCACCCACATCAACTTATGCTCTTGCCCAGGAAGAAACATCTTACTTAGAGCAAAGGGCTCTAGGCAATTTACATGAGAGCCTAAAATCCTTGGAGGATAGTCCTACAATGACCACATACATCAAGGACTTTCTCCATTCTTACCACTCCAGCAATGCAAAGGTTGAAAAGTATGCTACAATCACTGTACATCAGAGCCCACTAAACATTATCCTCGATAGTACAGTCATTCAAAGGGCTTTCTGATTGCCAACACAAGGTGCCAAATACCCTAAACGGCCTGTTGATGCAAAGTTTCTCGAAGTACAGTGTCTCCTCACCAAGGGCACACTGATCCATAGAGATGGCATATTGCTTCGCACAATCCTTGACCATCGCCTCAAGGAAGCAGCACAATTCTTATCCACAAACCTGGGGGTTAAGTGTGGCAAGAATCGATCCCTTCCAGTCCACACATTTGTTTTACTGAGTAAGAAGCTAAAACAAGACTGGTTCCAGCACTTCGTCATTTTCTTTATAAAGAGACTAGATGGTTCTTCAGGCCAAAAATGTAAAATTCCACACTTATTGGCTATAATCATAAAAAAAGAACTACAAGAAAGAGAAATGACTCTGCCCCAGTCACCAAAACCAATTGAGGAGTTGGACATACCCTTCTCACCAGTATGGGAGCCGTCACCAACTTCACCTACTATCACAGTGATAAGTGCAGATGCCTTAGAAGAAATACTATTCTAGAGGTCGGGATTGAGAAATTGCCCCAAGAGATGCTACAGCTCGATGCACAACTGCAACCAATAAATCTCCAACAATAGCAGCAACCAGAGCCCGAGGCAAGATTGGCACCAGAACCTGAGGAAATGTCGGCACTAGAACCTGAGGCTACATCAGCACTAGAACTGCCCATCGATGCCATGCCAGTCAATGAGCCACAAGGGAGCTAGTGCCAGATGAACAGTATGCCTATTGTACACAAGGGACTTAAATACCATTGGAACAACCTCTCCCAAGTACTACAGAATCATTGGGGTGGCTACATGGGCACCACTTGTATCAGCAATATCACCAGACCTCATCACCGTCTGTCATTCTCCAACATCAAGCTAGCCAAATGATCCAAATATCAGAACTATTCACTAGCTTGGCCAAGGAAGAATATGCAAGAGAATTGGATAGACAGACTGCATCAGAAATCAAAGACCAATTCCAAGCAATCGCCATAGAGGTCACAGCACTTTGGGCACAGATAGATGAGAAGGAGGTAGAAGAAGTGTGCATAAACCAAGCTCTCCAAGCTCAAGAGAAAGCAGTGAGGGATGTGACCTCCAACCTCCACCTAAGTCAAACACAGTTGACAGTAGCAATACAAGCAACAGCAATCCTATAGACCTACTATAACTCGACATCCGCACCTGCTCAACAGATGGAGGTAGTGGCACAAGCTTGACTCACTCTAATTCACAAAGAAGAAGAGCTCCAGGATTGCAAAGACAAGCTTAAAGACATGAAACAATCTTTGGCAGTACGTGCCTTCAGCATTGACAAGCTTACAAGGGAATGCAGAATCTTAAAATACCACTTGTTACCGCTCAAGAGGCCATCACTTCACAAGCACAAGTCTTGGACCAATGGTCCAATATGATAGCGGAAGTGAGAGAGGGAGAGAGAGAGGAGTGCACATGATATAGCTACCTGTACACTAAGTGTATTGACAATGAACATGAAGATATACATGTGAACCCCTTAGGGTTAGGGTTAGGGTTTGCCCCTATGCCCTATGTGGATAGTGCAATTTACACTATCTTTAACACCCCCTCTTAAATTGCGTTGGGTAAGTAGAGGGTGCATGTACAAGACCTTTTTGTGGATTTCGTTTGGTGTGTATGCTAGCATCCAAAACTGAAAAGAAATCAGAGTAGTATGTGCATATGTGAGCACAATGACTACGTAATGGAGGCATGTACAATGAGTACAACTTACAATCCTATACATATCATGGATTTCCCCCTCTTAAGTTGTGGGTCATCCTTCGCCTTTGGGAATAAACCCAGAACATAGGCTGCTGAAAGGAAGAGGAAGGAAATATGGAGAAAGTCAAGTCCATGTGGATCAAAGATTGGTCGATCAAAAGATGACTGCATGAATGTATGCATGTATGGCTATGTACTGAACATGTCAAAACTAAACATGTCATGAGTCATCGTGGACTGTGCAACTACTCTAAAGAAGAGGCATCCAGATGTGAGGCTAATCGATGTAGCTATGGAGAAACAATCCGGTAGGTTGTGACATATGAGGTTGTCACCAACCCAAAAGAACTGACAGCAATGTGTGAGGTATGCTGCAGTAGAAGTATAATCTCTGTCGAATGATGTAGGGTCGAAGAAGACTACATAGTCAATGTGGACAGAGTGATCCAGGGGCTGAAAATCTAGGGCCAAAGGTGCAAGTATAATACACTGCTCTGCTGAATAAGAGGCCTGCACAAATGACAAGGTATAGGAACCTGTCCAACCTGTATGCTCAACTGTCATGAGCTAGAGGTCGTCTGCTGTGTGGATGGCTAAACATCCATTGGCATGGGATGTAGCATGTCATAGGCTCATTGAGAAGGAGCTGACAGTGTAAAGGCCTAGAAGCCTAGAATACAATTGAGAATGCATAAAATGTCCCTGAGGCGAATGAGGTGCCGAATGCTGATGAAGGGACTGATCTATAATCTTGGATCCAACCACTCATCTGCATCAAGTATGGATTGTATACGACAACCATAAGTGCATGATGAAACATTGCGTCTTCCCAGGTTGTGCTATGGCTGAACCTGATGATGTCTACTGCACTGGAGTAGGACCGTACTGATGCATAAGGATCCTCATACTGAGGAATGATTTGCTGATCGAAAGTGGTGGTCATAACTGGATCCAAGGATGCAATGCGGCATGAGTGAGCCGATGCTGAAATGTCCTGAAGACTGATTAGCTAATCTGAACTACTGAAGAGAAGTGAGCCTAAGGTATGCTCTATGTCAGAGGTGAAAGCATTAGTGATGGATGCTAGAATGGAATCACCTGAAGAGCTGAATGCGTTGGGGCATATATCTCTACATGCAATAAAAGATGTGAGTGCCTCGTACTGAGAACTTACTTGCTGAATAACTGCATGATCATAGGTGACCTCCTATTGAGTATTTGTATTTGTGGGGAAGGATGGAGTCAGATCCATGCATGAGGGTGATGGCTGTACATCATTGAAATCAAACTGAGCTGATGTAGATGGGACTGCCTCATACAGAGGACTTACCGTTAAATATGCCTCGTGTTGAGGGCTTACTATCGAATGTGCCTCATGCTGAGGGCTTACCAAGAAGTGTGCCTCATGCTGAGCGCTTACCAAGGAATGTGCATGATCAAAAATTGCGGGTTGATCCATGCTAACATCCGAGGCATCTGCAACTGCATCTGATCTATCAAGGCCAATGAGGCTAGAGTCTGCATCATAGACTGGTACATACCCTCTGGCAATGAATGGTCGAAGTAGGTTCTCTTTCTACTCACGGATCTTGTCTGGAGTCATGACTGGTGTATCATCAACTGTGCGATGTGGATTACTCCATGATGGAGGCGGTTTGGTGCTCTATGCAAGAGGCTTACCCGTGTACCGACAAGAGTGTCTACCCATGAGAACACTGTAAAGAAGCTACCAGTGGGGGGCTTATGCTAAACTGTTAGAACTAAGTCATGTGAGAACTACTGTGTGCCAAGGATCAAGCCTGTAGTAGAATGATGACAACTGCGCGTCGGGTGTAACCAAGAGGCTATACAAGGTTGATGTATGTGTATGGAAACCAATGCCAAAAATAGTTAACAAATGTGACTGTACATGGGTGGCATGCATGCGTGCAAAGATGCAACAATCCTGAATCGGAGGAAGAAGATCACTCTGCCAAGTGTCACACTGAGTGATGAAGTGCCAAATGCCAAGAGAACTGAACTAGTGTCAGATGTGTGAAAGTGAATACCGATGATAGATCCGATGGGATTGATGTTGGTGGGAAGTAATCGGGTAATGTGGCAATGGCTGACTTGGATTTGTGGAGTTGGATCTCCTCTATGGTGGTGCTAGTCTATAGCTAGACTACACGTCAAATCGCAAAATGCAGCAAATGAATTTTATCTTAATTCATTTTAAGTGCTGGGTATACTCCAAAGGATCAAGAGGTGGTTCCGATGATGAGGAATCAATGATGCTGACCTTGGAAATGTCAGATAGCAAACCTAATGTGCTCAACGCATAGAGCATGATCTGGCAAGCAATTTTTCTTTTTACAGCTCTGCGAAATTCCCTCTGGATCAAAAGATACAGCCCTCGGAAGGATAGGCCAAACTTTGATCCCAAGAAGGCCAAAAATGATGATGTAGCTTGGAGGGTGATGTGGCAGACTGGTGATCACATGCAGAATACAATTGTGCCTATGAAGAGGCAACTGTGCCTGTCTAGCACTCCATGTGCTGAGGTGGCACATGGGTGACTGTGCTACTGAGGTGTCCCATGCTGATGTGGTAGGCTGACATGTCACTACTGACTGGACACTGAACTACAGATGATGTGGCATGTGCCACGTGTCAAGATGACATGGAAGCTATGACTAATTTGACCACTGTTCAAACCCAAGGTCACAGTGACCTAATTCAAGTTGAACCTTACATGCCATGTGGAATTTTGTCAAACCTTAGGTCTAAGGTTTGTGGCGTTTACCAATCGTGTCCATTGCGGCTATGGTGATGGCAGAGCTCGTGGCGATGGTGCTGGAGTTGCCGTGAGCAGTCCGTTGTGGGAGGAGGGACTGTGATGGAGCAGCCTTCGTTTTGGCATTCATTGAGTGTGGAGGTCCCACGAAGCTTTGTAGAAGAGTTGGCACTAATGGAGCAAGGCCGTGTGTGGCTGTAGAAGGCACTTAGGCCATGGGTATATGTTTGCTAGCTGGATGTGAGGAGAGCTGCCTCTAGCCCATGTCATTTTCATTGGCGGCTGGCAGTGGAGTGTTGATGGAGTAGTCCGTCATTTTGAGGCACTGTGCTAGGGTCATTTGGACTCTAGAGCCACTCTCGTTGATGGTATTTGTGTAGGAGCTTGTTGTTGGCAGCTGCGGCTAGTCACGAAGACCCATGATCGTTGGAGGAGGTGACTGCTCGTAGAGGTTTATTAGGCAGTCCGTTGAAAGAGTCGTCTTTGTTGTGAAGTCTTGTCCTCCGGGTCGTCCCTTTGTGGTCTTTCAGGCTGCAAAATCTTGTTGAAGGAGCGTTGCTTGCTCCGTAACCTTGCTTGCTTGGCTCTAAGCTAGCTCGTGAGGACTTGTTGAGAGGCATTGGAGGAGCGCTACTGGCTATGGAGCTCATCGTGGAGCTTTGATGAAGCTAGGAGCCTGCTTGGAGAAGCTTGCTGTGTCGGGCGTTGAAGGGCTGATGAAGCTTGTTGTTCGAGTTGAGGGAAGTTGTGGACGTCCGGGATTATCACTATAGGTAGGAGCTGCATGTGATTTATGCTACTGGCTTGTCAACCATGGAGCTCCCTTTGGTTTGAGATTGTCGGTTGGACTTTGTTGAAGACTATTGCTTTGGCTTTGGAGCCATTTGTCTTGAAGGAGCTTACAATCTGTGGGCATTTGGCCGAATCACTGAGAGGTGGCCATTGTGGAGGCACCTTTGCTCCTATTTGATGTGGACATTGTAGCATTGCGCGTGGGTTGATAGAGGAGCCCCTATGGCCTTAGTTGAAGAAAGCATTGTGTGAGCTCTTTTAGCTCTTGTCTGCTTCATCATTGTCGACCAAAGAAGGTCATTGATGGAGTCTTCTCTGTTGGCTTACCTATGAGCCATAACTCGAAGGAATTTCTCTCCCTTACAACACAAGGTTCCTAAATAGATGCTTTCTCTCTGGCTCTCAATAATGAAATCTCTCTCAAGAACATGAATGACATAATTCTTTCTCAAACACTTATCTCTCTCTCCATTACTCAAAATGATTAGCTTTCTGATGCGACTCAGAGACGGAGAAGAGCTCTATGATGAGAGCTTGAGAAGTGATGAAGGTGCCTCATGGAGAGGGCTTGCACCTTGACAGAGCAAGGGCTTGTGTGCCTTGATGAAACAAGGGCTTTCACTCTCTTTGATGAAAATCTCTCTCAATGGAAGATGCCTCACACAAGGAAGGCTTGACACTCATGAAGGGAGTGGAGCACCATTGGCTCTGGTACCATGATAGCGGAAGTGAGAGAGGGAGAGAGAGAGGAGTGCACATGATATAGCTACCTGTACACTAACTGTATTGACAATGAACATGAAGATATACATGTGAACCCCTTAGGGTTAGGCTTAGGGTTTGCCCCTATGCCCTATAACACCATATTAGAGAATTTGGGAAAATCCTGATAATTTGGGAACTTTTGAGGGGTTGTAATTATGTAACATTCAATGTTTTTCATTGATTTTTCCCATAGATTTGGCAGTCCATCCAAATCTCGCAAATGTGCATGATTTGCATCAACATAAATAAAATGTGAAATGTTGAGGTTTCGACCAATGCACGGTATTTTTTGAGGGGTTGCAATTACAATGCATTGAGTGCACTCCATTGACTTTCTCCCTGGATTTGGTCGTGTATATGAAACTCACAATTTGGAGTGTGCCTGTTTTGCATTAGCCGGGGAAAAAACATCATATGTTTGAGTTTAACGAAGCATTTTTTGCCTCTTCTCGAAAAAAGGTGGTGTTCAAAAATACCATTTTAGTTTAGTTGGAGAAAAAGTAAGAATGCAACACTAGTCCTTGATATTTTGTCGAGTGTGTAGAACTTGCAACCACAAAGCAATGGTCTGCAAAAAAAAAGATAAAGAAAAAGATCAATCTCATACCTTCCAATATTTGTCAGTATTCAATTAAATTATCATTGTGCAAGGAAAAAAAAGTCATGCTTTTCAAGTACCTTCACTCCATTGTGGAGTCAACATCAGAGTCAAAATCTGTTCTATGAGACAAACTAGATAAAGCTCGCTTGCGTGCAATGGTTGGTATCTTCACCTTGATGGGGAGGTTGCTGCTCTTTGAGGAAACCTTCTTTGAGAGGTTACCTTTTGGAACCCATGACCATACAATAGCATCAATAGATTCCCAACGTGGAGGATCACCTTTATTGCACATCCAAATCTTGTTCCAAAAATCTGCATACACCTCCTCAATTTGTGCATGGTGTCTTTTGCATACAGGTGCCCAATATTGTATGAAAACCTTCTTGAAATTTTTAGATTTATTATCCTTCTATACTTCAGTTTGAGCAATGCCTAGCCAAATTGGGTAAATTTTTTCTGCTGGTCGGACCAAAAGAAAGTGTCCTTTTTGTACATCAACCATTGGATCAAATGATTGTTTTGGCTTTTTCCTTTGAGGTCCACAGTAGTGATCATTCAACTCTTCAATTCCTTGAAACTCATCGTTTTCATTATCAACTACTTACACACAATCAATATGTTGCGTCTTTGGCCAAAATCTCTCGTACATGCCCTCTACATTGTTGTTTGGTTTATCAAGCTCATCAATCATGTTCTTCTAGTACTTCACGACTGGCTTGTAAAACTTTGTGAAAGATGCTTCTGGACCTTGCAGGTGCACCCATTTTTCCCAAAAGCGTACATACTCCTTGATACCAAGTATCACATCTTAGTGATCCTTCACATACTTAAACATGGTTACACAAGGCGGCTCTCCACTTGGTAGCATTGGATGATCATTTGGATGTCTCTTCCACAACTCAATGCCACCTTCACTTGTTTGCCAATCTAATGATCATGGATGCACTTTATATTGCATGATAGGAACTTCATTTCACATAAAGAACCGAAATTGGAGAGGCTTTGAGTGTCCCACTAAAGCATCTTGCCCATCACATAGGCATCCATCAACATAGCTCTTGAAATCAAGGACTTCCGTTACCAAAAATGGCATTGGAGAAGACTCCTCACATTGTCTAAAAGTATCCATGAGATGTGCAAATGTCAATGTTTGGCTAGTTCTTAACCTCTCTGAAAACCTGCTAAACATTGCATCAATATCCTCATGTGTATGCCCAACCATCAAGAATCCCAATTGAATTGACTTGAAAATCCCTCGAGCAACAAGTAATGATAGGTATGCAAACAAGTACCTATTCTTATTTTCAGAACCACAATTATCCAACTGCAACAATAGGTGTTTGGGTAGTTTCTTATAAGGATTTTCTTGATGGGAACTTCCAAGTCCAAGGTCTTTGAATGTTCCACCCACTGCTCCAAGATGAAGTTGTTGCTTGTCATTAGAAACAGAGTGAGAATCCAATGCTTCTCTTGAGGTTAGTGCATTTAGCAGAGCGTTGTCAGACCTTGGCATCCCATCATGTACCAAATCTCCAAGTGCATGGTTATCAAATCTTTCAAGATTTCTCAAACACAAAGCCAATGAACCAATTGTGAACTTAGGATCCGACGGCCACAAGGATAAAGAAAAGTGACCATAATGTCCTTGACCATGTCCATGTGTTATCATGCCAATCAAAGCCAGTGGGAGCTGAAAGGATTTGTGTGTGTCCTTTGAACGATTGCGTAATCTAGGGATGGCTGTCTTCTTTTGGTCCATCTTATCATGGATAATGCACAAGTATGTCTGAGGATACATTTCAGAAAATCTGCGCCAAGTGTAGTACACATTTCTACAACTTTTTTGTTGTAACATGTGCTTTCTTCTATCTTCCATCAACTTATTACATTCATTTTGGCATTTTGTCACTGCAAGCAGAGCCTTGATTGCACTACATAAACCACACTTAGAGAATTCACTTGTTTTTAACAAAGTTACATGCTTGAATTCAGAGTTCCATATGTGGTTGAACGTGGAAGTTGACATCTCCTTACAACCCAAACTATGCTTTAACTGCATGTTAACCTCATAGAGAATATCAACCTGCTTGTATACATCTGGTATCACCAATTGTGTTTCCCTTGATCCATCCTGAAGTGTTCTACTTTTGTGTGGCATACGCTCAGAATTGTTATCCACAAAATCTTGGATTATGGCTCTACCCAGTTCTGTGTGATCCCAACCTCTCCGCACAATTCCTTTATTAGCATGCATGCACCTTCGTATACCAATTTCAAATTGCTCCCTGTATCGATAAAATGTTGTTTTTGGAATACCATGCATTTCATACCATGCTCTACAACAAACTTGAATACCATTCAATGAAAAGACATATTTGAACTGCCCATTGTCATCTTTTTGACAAGCAACCCCAAGAGTGTCATATACATAATTGGTGCGAGCCTCCAAACTTTGGCCCCAATACTCTATGCGTAATTTGGATATCATTTGATGATCGGCAAATTGACAACAATTTTGTTTACAACAATAAATCATAGATACTTTTGTGATTGCATCCCTTGTGAGTCTAGATGATGCTAATGGCATGCCATGTTTTTTAGCTTTCCTCTTTATCATGCAGTAACGCCTCTTTTTTGTGGATTTTTCCATTGGGTCCTCATCTTCCATGTGCTTTTTCCTAGAACCACTTGGAAAATTCATGGTGTCATCGATTCTTAATGAAGTTCCATCTAAAAAGGTTATTTGTGCAATGGACCATTTTATTAAGTGGATGGTATTGATGCCTGATACATCACTATGATACTTTTCAATTCCCACACCTAGATCACCTTCACTAAGCATCTCAAACTTTATAGGTTCAAATGGGTAGACATACAAAACAACACCCTCTACAATGCTCTTGGTTTTCTGCTCATCCGATATTAAAACTTTCTTGTCCTTCCATGATTCTCAAATGGAAAACTCATCATATTCAAATAGAGGTTCAACATCAATGGTATCTGATGTTATATCATTCATTGGTACAATAGCTCCATTGACATTGTCCACAAAACTCATTGATCGTGCTTTCCAACGAACAACACTACCCAAAGCTTCATAGACTAAGAATGCATCCATTGTAGGAAATGGAAGAAGTGCACTTTCATCCATACAAATATCGATAGCCACTGATACATTGTTTTCTCCCAAGGGCACACCTTGGCACATGTCATCATGTGATGTAGAGAATATTGTCCAATGGCAACAATCTTTCCATTGACAAGCAAGTTGACTTTAACTCCCACTTTCGATGTGGCACCTGCATAGTACATAGCATTTGTTATAGTTTAATATTGATATCTGATGGTGTGACTTAGGATGAAAATGATTTTCAAGATTTCATTGCAAGACCAAATCTTCCTAAACCTTGGTGCTTTGAATTTTAGGCAGCAAAATTTGGCTACATGGCCAAATCTTCACAGACCATGGTAATTTGAGAGGGAGATAGCAAGATTTGTCCACACAACCAAATCTCCCGAGATGCTGGTGCTTTCAAGAAACCATCAAAATTTATCCACACATCCAAATCTACTTAGACCTTGGTGCTTTGAAAGAAGCCAAATCTCCACATACCCTGATGCTTTGAAAGAAGCCCACAAGATTTGGCCACATGGTCAAATCTCCGGAGAACCTGGTGCTTTGAAAGGAGCCAACAAGATTTGGCCACATGGCCAAATCTCCTAAGACACTAGTGCTTTGAAAGAAGTAATAAGATTTGGCCACACAGCCAAATTCGCTCAGACCTTGGTGCTTTCAAAGAAGCTAGCAAGATTTGGATGCACGGCCAAATCCTTCAAGACCTTGGTTACTTCTTTCAAAGCATTGAGAAGATTTGGTTGTGGCGTTCTTTTAAACTTGGGGAGATTTGGTCGTGTGGCCAAATCTTGTAGGCTTCTTTCAAAGCACTAGGGTATGGGGAGTTTTGGTCGTGCAACCTCCTCTTACATGCTTCTTCCAAATCACCAGGTTCTGGGAGATTTGGCCGTGTGGCCAAATCTTTCAAAGCATTAGGGTTTGGGAAGATTTTGCCGTGCTGCGAAATGTTGCTAGCTTCTTTCAAATTGAAAATCCAAATTTTAAATTTTAAAATTTAAAGTTCAAAATTCAAAATTCAAAATTTAAATAAAAAAATCAAATTTCAAGTTTCAAATTTTGAAATTCAAATCTAGAGATCCTACTTTCAAAAAAATCGTACATGCTTTTCATGATTCATGCTATTACACTTTAAAATCATACTATTACTTTAAAAGCAAACCAAAAAATCTAAAACTATTAAAAAACCAAAACTTTAAAAGGCAAAGCTAACCAAACCTTTTAAACCAAGCATAAAAAGTAAACCTATGAGAAGGAATTGAATTCATCTTCATGGGGGATCAAGTGCTAGGCTCACCTTGTTCTCTCCCTTCCTAGATCTCAAATGTGTAACTAGGGCTATTTGAGAGCCTAAGGACAACGTCTTAGATGGGGTAGTTCTTGGAAAACACTCCTCCACCCTTGGTTAGCTAATTGCAAGCAAAAAAGTTCAAAACTATGCCAAAATAAGAGGTCCCAGGAGGCTCCCCATCCCAGATTTGTCCTAACAGTGTGCACTTAACTATGTAAGTTTTAAAATTCCATTACCAATGAAACTCTCCATAGATTCCACACTCAATAGTGGGATTAGAAAGAGGTCCTTTTTTTTTTTTTTTGGTTCTACATGCTTTTGGGGAGATTACTCCTTCCCCCAAAAGCATGCTTTTTTTGGGGACCTCTTCCCTCCCAAAAAATGCATGCTTTTTTGGGCTGCAGTCCTCTTCTCCCCCCTCCAAAAACGTGCGAACTCCACCCCTCTTCTCCCCCGCTCCCGCTCATCCTTCTCCTTCTCGCAGTGCCTCTCCTCCCCCGCTCCACCCCTCTTCTCCCTTGCTCCCACTCGTCCTTCTCCTTCTCGTGGTGCCTCTCCTCCCCCGCTCATGCTCCTCCTCCTCCTCACGGGGCCCCTTCTCCCTCCACTCGGTATTCTACTCCGTCCCACTGACGGAAGCTCTAGATGAGGCGCCGTTGAGTAGTGTAAGCCAGACGGGCCACCACTCCTCCTCCTTCTCATGGGACCTCCTCTCCGTTGGAGGCTCCAGATGAGGCACCGTTGAGCAGCGGAAGCTGAATGGGCCACCACTCCTTCTCCTTCTCATGGGACCTCCTCTCCGTCCCTTCGACGGAAGCTCCAGTTGAGGAGGCGCTGAGCAGTCAAAGCCGAAAGGATCGCCACTACTCCTCCTCCTTCTTCTCACGGGACCTCTTCTCCCGTGCTCACGCTCTGCTGTCCTCATGGTATTCCTCCCTGTCCCTTCGACGGAAGCTCCAGATGAGGAGGCATTGAGAAGCCAAAGTCGGAATGATTGCCACCGCTCTCCTCGCTCCGCTCTCCCTTGCCCTCTGCTCCATCCACCCCACCGACTTGCTCTCTTCTCTCTGTGCTTCTCCCCTTCGGCTCCTCTTTTGTTTGCCAGCAAGAAAGACAACTCCTACAATTGCTACAGCTACTCTCTCTACAACTCCTACGATTGCTTGAAATCCTAAGAGCAAAAGCTCACGAACAACAATGGCTACTCAATCATCCAAGTAAGAAAACGAAAGAAATCGAAAGTGTACCTAATTCTTGCATCTTCTCCATTTTTTCCATTTCGAAACACCACGATTTGAAAGAAAGAGTCTTGTAAAAGTAGGAATCTTGAAGTGTGATTTGAAACTAGGGTCTTTATTATATGATTTGACTTTCAGATCTTGAAATTTGAAATTTGAATTTTGTATCTAAGATTCAAATTTCAAATCTGAAAATTTCAAAATTCAAAATTTTGATTCAAAATTGAAATTCAAAATTTTGAATTTTAAAATTTTCAGATTTGAAATTTGAATCTTAAGATTTGAATTTTGAATTTCAAATGGGGAGATTTGGCCATGCGGCCAAATCTTCTTGGCTTCTTTCAAAACATACAAGATTTGGCTGTACGGCCAAATCTTCCTAGACCTTGGTGATTTGAAAGAAGCTATAAGGATTTGGCATCACAACTAAATCTTCCTAAACCTTGCTACTTTGAAAAGATTTGTCCACATAGCCAAATCTTCTTAGACACTCGTGATTAGAAAGAAGATAGCAAGATTTGGCTACATGGACAAATCTCCCTAGACCCTCGTGATTAGAAAGAAGCTAGCAAGATTTGGCCGCACGGCCAAATCTCCTTAGACCCAAGTGATTTAAAAGAAGCTAGAAAGATTTGACATCACAACCAAATCTCCTTAAATACTGCTGCTTTGAAAAGATTTGGCCGCATGGCCAAATCTCCCTAGACCCTCGTGATTAGAAAGAAGCTAGCAAGATTTGGCCACACAGCCAAATCTCCTTAGACCCAAGTGATTTTTAAGAAGCTAGAAAGATTTGACATCACAACGAAATCTCCTCAAATACTGCTACTTTGAAAAGATTTGGTCGCATGGCCAAATCTCCCTAGACCCTCGTGATTAGAAAGAAGCTAGCAAGATTTGGCCACACGGCCAAATCTTCTTAGACCCAAGTGATTTTTAAGAAGCTAGAAAGATTTGACATCACAACCAAATCTCCTCAAATACTGCTACTTTGAAAAGATTTGACCACATGGCCAAATCTCCCTAGACCCTCGTGATTAGAAAGAAGCTAGCAAGATTTGGCCACACGGCCAAATCTCCTTAGACCCAAGTGATTTTTAAGAAGCTAGAAAGATTTGACATCACAACCAAATCTCCTCAAATACTGCTGCTTTGAAAAGATTTGGCCACATGGCCAAATCTCCCTAGACCCTCATGATTAGAAAGAAGCTAGCAAGATTTGGCCACACGGCCAAATCTCCTTAGACCCAAGTGATTTCTAAGAAGCTAGAAAGATTTGACATCACAACCAAATCTCCCCAAATACTGCTGCTTTGAAAAGATTTGGCTGCTAGATGCAAACCTTAGTGCTTTGAAATGATTTGGCTGCATGGCCAAATCTCCCCAAACACTGGTGCTTTGAAAAGATTTGGCTGCATGGCCAAATCTCCATAGACCCTTGTGATTAGAAAGAATCTAGCAAGATTTGATCGCATGCAAATCTCCCCAAACCCTAGTGCTTTGAAAAGATTTGGCCGCATGGCCAAATCTCCATAGACCCTTGTGATTAGAAAGAAGCTAGGAAGATTTGGCCACACGACCAAATCTCCCTAAACCCAAGTGATTTAAAAGAAGCTAGAAAGATTTGACCGATTTGAAAGAAGCTAGCAAGATTTGGTTGCACGGCCAAATCTCTCCAGACCCTAGTGCTTTGAAAGAAGCCCACAAGATCTGGCCATAAGGCCAAATCTCCCCAAAATTTGGTGCTTTGAAAGAAGCCCATATGATTTGGCCACACATCCAAACCTGCCCTTCTCCCTAGAATCTAGTGCTTTCTCAAATCTACTAATATGTCTAGTGTCAATTCTAAATTCTATTTCAGATATGTTTATCGATAATGTGTTTTGTCTAACATTAAAGATTATAAAGATGATACTTTGTATATTGCTTGGGTTTTTTACAGGAAAGACACAAATGTAAAGAAGGTTGAGAAAGTTGTAAGTGGATTTGGAGAAAAAAGCATACCTTGGTACTTTGACATATATAGTATTGAGGGAGCACAGTTGACACGAGTTCACTTATTTGTTTTGTTACCTAATAAAAGTGCATACACTTTTGTTGGATCGGTACATCAAATCACAAAAGATGTGGTTGGAAAAGAGGGAGATATTGGATTGTTGATCATTATAAATCAAAATAAGAAATTCCTCTTGGATCCCAGCGATTATGAAGCATCTCGTATGAAGTCTGATGTAGATGACAACATGCACTCAAGAGGCTGGATAAGTGTTGAATCAATTGATGGAAATGAAATTGACACAGTGATAACAATCATTGAATCATATCACAAAGTTTCAGCAACATTAAAGAAGCGTAAGAGTGGGGAAGATAGTGGAGAAGGAACAAATAAAGGAAAGTTGACTATGGTTCAAGCACCAGGTGGTAGCGGATAAGGGGCAAAGAAAGGAAAGCTAACTATAATTGATGTACCACAAGAAGTAACACCTCCAGAGGGTATGCTAGCAGTTGTGGAAAGAAGCAGTGGTAGTGAATTGGAGCCAAGTGGAAAGGTCATAGGAAAAAAAGGGCAAAAGAAACCATCAGGCTTGGTGGAATATGAAAAATACTACCCATTCGGGTTGCATGCAACATTTCCAATCCAGTTGCAAGATGTCAAAAAGCTCCTCCAAGCTATGTATATAGAGGGTTGAACAAAGAGCATGTGGAGAAGCTTGCTGTAGACTTCACTTATAACTCTAGGCCTCTTGCTGCTGTAGCAGATTTAATGCCTTTCAATCCTAAAACAAAGCAGCCCCTAGAAAGGGTAGATAAAAAGGATTTAACCAAGTGCCACTACTGGATACTATCTGGACAACATTCAATATATGTTGCTAAAATATTCACATCTAATGATGATAACAACACGGCCCAAAGAAAGAACTACTACCACACCTGCCAGGCGAGGACCGCCAGGCGAGGATTGTAGTCAATTGTCCTGCATGCTTTTGTGTGGAGATATCAAAGATGGCAAACCTGGAGTCTCAAAATATCTCGAGACAATCTCCATACATTGATATACTTAAGCAGGTGAGGGGACAATAGATTCTCTTTAACAGACCCAAGAAAGCACAGCAAGGGCTTGCAAAAGGACATCCAGATCGTGAGAATTAGGATGTAAGTACAAACTTTAATTATGAATCATTTTTTACAAGTCTGTTTTCTTAATTATTGCATTCTAATGGATTCATATATTTTGTAGTCTTTCATTGACACTGGCAAGGTAACATTGGGCAATAGCTTTGCCACAAAGGATGTTATGATAATCACAAGCGATGCCATTTATGATGGCTGGATCTCCATCCTTGAGGATTACATTGTAGGCAAATATTCACAAGATGGAAAATGCCATAGGCAACCCACAGTCTCAATGTTTAGATGCTTGCATGGATTGAGTGATGATCAAATTGGTCAAATTCAAAATGACATTAAGGAAGGTAGAGTAGTCATAGCCAAAACAAAGACTGATGCCATGATTCTTGATATTGAAGGATGAGCTATGCAGATCAAGAGAGATGCTGCACTACAAGAAGAACTTTATATGTTTATATCGGCAAAATGACCTTCTTTAATGTTAAAAAATTGGGATGAGTGCAGATTACATTTTAAAATTACTCTAGAATTGTATCATCGGATTCGTGGTGGCTCTGACTCATGATTAAAATTGAAGCTTCAATAGGGCAAGGAAACTCCACCATTGCCTGATGCTGCAAAGGGGTATCTAAGGTGGATTATGGGGCAAAGTGAAGGTGCAAGTCATGGACCGAATTCCACCCAGCCTTGGAGGTTCTACACAGTACGTTCAAACATGGAGGGAATGGAATTTATACATAATGTGTACCAAGAGCCAATGGCAATAGGGGTTGCTTTTTTGAATGTAAGAATCAAGTGATGAGGATGATGATGACGAGGATGATGATGACGAGGATGATGATGATGAATTTGACATTGAATTGTCCTTGAAAAGAAAACGTTCAAGTATCATGAAAGACATGATCATGGGTTTCTGTCGAGAAGATTAGTATGTATTGGACTTGTTCTCTGAGGGGCTTGCTGCAATAGAGTCTCTTTCTTGTAAGAGGCATGTTGTTTTAGTTGTTGAGACTTATGAGGAGTTGGCAAAGGTTGAAAGTATATGTTGCACGTATGCTTACAGTAATCATGAAATTCGACAATGGGCTGGCTTGCAAGAACCAATATTGGCAATAGAGGGGGTACCAAAAGAAGATGATACAATTGAAGGTGGAGGGGATAAAGAAATTGATACCATACAAGGACAAAAAGAGCTTCAACCCTTCAATGAAGAGCAATGCGAGCATTTACAAAAACACGCTTCAAAGTTTTGGGAAACAGAAGAGGAAGCAACAGGTCCTTGAAATTGTCCTTTTATATGGTGTTCGTGTTTTCCATATGTTATCTTGCTATATTCTCCATATGATGTATTAATTTCCTTCCAAAGATCTTTTAATATTACTTGGAAATTTCTTCTATCTCATTGCCATAATTCAAACATTCATATGTATTCTTGAATATGTTTAATTTTCTATATTTCATGAAAAGATGTGTTTGCATGTTGTAATACCTTCGGAGTGTGATACACATCCAAATTTATTTATGAGTTCATAAATGTTAAAAAGTGTGTTGAGTCTTGATCGTGATGAATGAATTAGTGTAAATTGTTGTTTCTATCCTTATTCACTTCATACGAATGCTCAAATATGTTTTGGTCGCTTGGCCAAATCTTTTCTTAGTGGGAACACTCAGGCAATTCTAGATAATGTTGGACTCCACTCTATCTATTACGCAAAGGTTTTTGGCATTGTAAGGATATATAGCTTTGGGGATTAAAATAACTTGAAAGGGTATAGATTCAACAACTTTAGGGTGTATACTAAGCATATGAACATGAATGCTTTCTTTTTTTTAGTAATCCAAATTTTTTTTGAAAAAGAAAAACATGAATGCTTTCACACAAACAAATTGCATTGAGAGCACACAACCTAAAGTTTGAAAATTTGGTTTTCCATCTCAATCTTCAATTTGTTTCTACTTATGAATTTTATTTCCTTGTTTATCAATAGATCTTGGCCATCTCAATTTCACATCGCTAGAAACATTGCCTGTACATGTGACACCTGATCCAATGATTCGTTATGTGCCTAATTTGAACATTAGCATGCAAGTTCCAAGCTCAACATGGTTGATTGAAAATGTTGAGGATGCAATGTCTGGAGTTAATGTTCCATTGACAAATGTGGATGCAAGCTTAGAAGGTAAAGGAGAAGATGCAATGTCATTGTATGAAGCCAAGGTGCAGGAAGAAATCTTAGAAGGTAAAGGAGAAGACATAATGTCACCCTCAGAAATAATGTCAAAAGAGGTGATAACAAAAATAAGACTAGCAGTGATAATAGATTTGAAATGGTTATTGCTTGAGCATTGTTTTTCGAAGTCAAACAAACATATGAGCTTGCACAATGGGAAGCATTGGCTTGTTCTCCATCCTTGGTGTTTAGGGTTTCTACAATGGTTGCTCGATCACTGCCATGTTGGCATTCGGTCCATTGGAGGAGAAAAGGGCACGGTGCAACACATGCTGGACACTTGGGAGCATCATGTTAACAGAAAGTTACATTTTTTCATGGTTTGGTGTGCGATGGCATGCCACAAACATATAAAGAGTAGAATCATTCGACCAGATAGGATGAATGTGGAAGCGAAGTTTAAACCATTAATGAGAGTGTGGTGTTGTTTTAAAGAGGAATGCAAACTAGCAAGAACAGTGTTCATTGATGTTTTGCCTTACATGTGTTGTGTTAATCCAGTAGAAAATTGCATTTTTCCTACAAAATTTGATATAGATTGTGGTGATTCTATTTTGCTTCATGAGTTATTACCATACCTATAGATGCTAGATGATGCAGTAGATGTGCGCAGTGCCATCTCTTCTAATAGATTTGGTCAAGCTCCAATTGTTGAAGGGCATGATATGTTCTATTATTTTCAACCAGTGATCCTTGAATTCAAAGAAAAAAACAAAGAAGTGCTCGAAAGGATGAATGTCGAATCTCATATGTCTACTCGTAGTTCAAAAAAAGACAGAGAAAGGTATTACTTCACCTATAACCAAAACTAGAGTGAGAGGGACTTGTCCGACTACAAGAAGTATGGTGCATGCTCAACATGTTACATTGAATGAAGAGAAAGACTGCATGCTAGGAAAAATTGCCAAAATGGGGCCATTGAAAGATAGTGAGGCAAAATGCTTTGCTATGGTTCTTGGATGCAAGGAAAGGGGAATCACTGCCGATGCTGCAAGGGCATTCTTAACTAACTTAATTCGATTTCATTGCATAGACAACCCTTAGTGAATCTGAGTGATCTTGTTAATTAGAGTTGCAGACATAAATGCTCAGCTAAAACATTTGTACCTACATTTTGAATTATATTTGGACACTATTTGGTTAGATTCTATGGAAGAATTAATAGGCATTGAGTTAGTACCTTGTCCAAAAAATGCTCTGTGCTTTGTGATGCGAGTTTGTATTCCTCCACTAAAAGAATGATTCTTTGATTTTAAACATCTGATAGCTGTTGCAGATTGTCTTGAAAAGTTGAAGAGCTATCTTATTACAAAATTTGATCCTGCATCCAATGGTCTATGGAAACATGAATTGCCCATACCCATTGAGCACGTGTTCGAAATGAATGGCTTCCATTCTAAAGTAAAGAAATCAACAATATCTGGGGCAGGATATGGTCTTTTTGTACATACGAGCATCAAGAAGAAACAAGATTTGATGGTATATAATGGTCCAAAGTATGATTATAATTCTTGGAGATCTCTCCTCAAGTGTTTCCCAAGAATGAAGACTTATGGAATGTTTGAAGATCCATTCATTGAGCCATTGACAAATGTGAAATGTATTGTGGGAGATGTATTGTATGGAAACATTGCTGGATATATAAATAGCTCAATGTATTATAAAGAAAGAACAAATGTTATATTTGTATACATCCCTAAACTACTACCTTGGGCTCAAAAGTCACAAGGAGATTTGAGTGCCCATGGCTACATTACTGTGCAAACCA
Source organism: Dipteris shenzhenensis (assembly GCF_047967505.1). Taxonomy (NCBI): domain Eukaryota; kingdom Viridiplantae; phylum Streptophyta; class Polypodiopsida; order Gleicheniales; family Dipteridaceae; genus Dipteris; species Dipteris shenzhenensis. The sequence goes on along the minus strand of NC_141614.1, from coordinate 8,482,553 downwards.
TAAAGGATATCTCCTTTGGAGATGAGTTACTTTGTGAGTATGAATACTAGTATGGAATTGTTAATGATTATGTTAAACGATGTGGTGCAAAATTGGCTATGTGTCAATGGTTTTGATTATATTTAGCACAAGAAAGCATTTAAAAAAAAGGTTTTTATCAAGACCACGTCTCTGAGTTTCATGAGCTCTATTGTGATGGAGAGTTTCACGAGCTCTATTGTGATGGAACGGTGTTTTTGAACACCACATTTATATGATGGATGTCAAAGCTCTACCATAATCCTATTGCATATGTCAATACTGCAATTTATCAACATAGAAACATATGCATTTGGCATTAATTTGATACATCTAATATACCAAATAAAAATTGACAGTTGTTGCAAGTTTAATTTTATTTTTGAACACCACATTTATATGATGGATGTCAAAGATCTATAACAATCCTATTGCATATATCAATACTGCAATTTAATTTACTCCAATGAATCTTCCTAACGCAACATCTATAAATTGGCTTTTGTTTGTGGTTTCGATGCATATGAAACAACAATCTTTCTTTCACTAGAAAATCAACAAATGTTTTGGCCATGGATCCATGTTCACATCTATTAAGGCCTTTTGCCATAGCAACATACAGAAGCTTGTTGCTTGGGTTGTCGGAATTGGGAAAGTATTGTGCATGGTCTAGTCTCCCCCAACATAATTGAAACTTGGGTTCTCAATAGAGCTAATGTTTCAAAAAAAAACATCAAATTTTACTTTTGAAGTGACTATATTTTATTTCGTGGGAATTGGGATTTTCCCAAATTCTATATAGTGTTCTATGTGGATAGTGCAATTTACACTATCTTTAACACAATACCACTGAAGACATTCCTCAACAGGAAAAGGTCACCTTGCAAATGAGAAAGCTTAAGGAGGCATATACAACCATCTACCATCAATACAAAGAAAAAATGAATGAGATGCACTCCCAAAGATAATCATATCCAAGCTTGAACTCCAATTGCTAGTGCGCAACAATGAGGCATTGGAAGACATTACCAATGAAGCCCCACTACAATGCACAACGGTGGTGTACCAAGAGCTTGTGGCTGCTCTACAATTGGAAGATCACCTCAATGCACGCATGCTTATCCAATAGAAGCAACTCCAAATCAGGATCATATCTGCTCATCCAACAATCAAATGGGAACATTCCATCGGGACTAAAACCCTGCACATAATTTGCCAAGACTTGAGAAAAATATTTTCTGTGTGTCTACACATGTCGGGTTTATAGCACTCAGGACGGCAGATGCTTTCATTGCATATGTATGCCTCATGGGTAGTCCTCCCCTCAGGGTTATTGCAGGTTTGTTGCCATTGCTACAAAGGCCATCACTATTATTTGCAAGGCACAACATAACCGATATCCCACCCATGCAGTTGATGATCCCATCGTACTAGCAAAAAGGAGTGTCAGAAGATGACAGGGCCTATCTCACATCCAACTTCCCATATCTAACCACTCTTTCTGCCAACATCATAACCTCACTTACCCTTGCTTCTACCACTCTCTTAACCTTCCCCGAGCTCCATTATAACATCTATTGCCTCCATCGTCTCTTTGCTCATGCCTCTCACCATTTTCAACTAACCCAATAGTCACAAACTTACAAGCCCCTCACATCTAGCTTCTTCGCCTCCCTTGCTAATCCTACCCTTGAGAATTACCAAGCTGTTCAAACCATTTGCCCCGTTCTTCCCCCCCTCCCCTCTGCTCCCCCTTTCGTAACTAACACTCTTCCATATGTCTCCCCCATGTCCCTAGATTCTCTCCCTGCCCCGTCATCACCTCCGACACTACTTGTGCTTCCATAAGCAGAAAATGACACAATATTTGATTTTGAATATCAGGATCCGGATAATCCAATTCATACTCCCATGCCAAGTTCCAATGATGGGTATGGTTTTGATGAGATACCACTTCCCAGTAACCCCATCAAGGAATTTTGGAGCAAATATCTTGATATGAAAACTCGAGGTGGATGGACCCTGAACAACTTTCCTACCAACCTTCGTTAGCAACAAATTAGTGAAGGTTGGATTAGCAAGTTGGATGCACAACCTGATTGACACTGCCCCAAGCTCTTTGATGTAATATTCTTGAAGGAGTACCTACGTGCACCTCCATGTCTCAAAACCCATCCCAAGTTCTATGTAGTTCCACGGCGTAAAAAATGGGAAGCCAACATACACACTTTGGATGAAGATTGAACCATTAATTGGCCAATGATCGATGAACCATACTCTGGTGTAGAATGGAATATCCAAGGTACAATGATCTGACCACTTTAGCAACATGAGCAAGTAATGCGCGGCAACATTGATTGCTTCCTTCGCCTAAGTTCTATATTCTGTAAAACATTGGAATTCATTCTGGAGGTTCCATGTTATCTCGATTCCCATTTGCTTGCACTCAGCTTCAATCCCAATGAACGGTCGATGCTCATATTATAAGCCAACTCTATCAAAGAGTGATCTTCTTAGAAGCACGCCACATATCTCTGTTCGAACAAATGCTGGATACAGGCTACTTGGAAACTGAGCAAAAATTGTATGGTGCCAAGTCTTTACAGTAGGATCAACTGGCATGACATAAGTTCCACAGCCACTGGACTAAAAGAATGGCAACCCAGGTATGAGCTCACAATAAGCCATAACCCGAGGACGGGTAATAAAATGGATCTGAGAGTATGTTGTCTCTATGCTAACATGGACTTAGGTGGAATAGAATGTGTGTGTAGAGTAGCGGCAAAGCTCCTCTTGTACTTGCATAAGGCTAGAAATAATCCCTCTTAGAAATCCAACTTGCATGTTCTACATGCAAGTTCTACATACGATTCCTACATGCAACTCCTACATGCGAGTTCTGCATGCAACTTCTACATGCAACTCCTACATGCAACTCCTACATGCGAGTTCTACATGTGAGTTCTACATGCGAGTTCTACATGAAACTCCTACATGCGAGTTCTACATGCAATTTCTACATGTAGAGAGAGAATGTGTTACAATTCCTACATGTAGAGAGAGAAGCTCTACAACTTGTATAAATACCCCATAATGGAATGAAGCCCACACTCTTTAGGGCATTGTATTGAGTTCTACTTTGGTATTCCAAGAAATTGTCTCAAGTGTCCATGCTTCCTTGCACTCCACATCCAAAAGCATGTCCTCCTTGCACTCCACATCCAAAAGCATGTCCTAACCTTGCAACTGATCCTCGCCTCTACTCCAACCTTGCAAACCATCCTCTCCCTCTCCTCATCCCTCCTCCTCCTCCCTTCTCCTCCTCCCTCTTCCTCCTCCTCCTCCCTCCTCCTCCTCCTCCCTCCTCCTCCTCCCCCTCCACCTCCTCCCTTCTCCTCCTCCTCCTCCTCCTCCTCCTCCTCCTCCCTCCTCTCTCTTCTTTCCCCCATGCTCTTACACCTTCTTCCTCTACCACTCCTGTGCTCCCCCTAAACCCTTATTTCCTCAACCCTTAATCTCTATGATCTACAAGAGTTCTCCACCATGTACTCTACTCTAAACCTTGGAACCTCTTGGAACCTCTCTCTAAACCTTGAAACCTCTTCTAAACTCTGGAACCTCTCTCTAAACCTTGGAACCTCCTTATAAACCTTGGAACCTCCTTCTAAGCCTTGGAACTCCTTCTAACCCTAGAACTCCCTCTAAACGTTGGAACCTCCTTCTAAACATGGAACTCCTTCTAAACCTTGGAACCTCCTTCTATTCCTAGAACCTCTTTTAAACCCTAGAACCTCCTTCTAAACTCTGGACCCTCCTTCTAACCCTTAAACTCCTCCTAAACCCTGCAACCCCCAATGAAGGCGAAATCCTTCATTACCTCAACCATGATGATAAACGTTCCTTTTACACATGCATGCACTATGTTTGCTTACCACACTTAAGCATATGTCTCTCACAAGAACATGACTCGAGGTCCTAAGCTACATGTATACTACAAACGACAACCTAGATATATTTGTAGGTGACAAAAAGCCTTGGAACCTTGCATACTGAGAATACCCTGCTCTTCCCGTGGAAGCCATGGGAAAGAGCAAACAGGGGGGGTGATGGGTGGAGGGGGAGTGGGGTAGAGACTCGGTAGAGAGCAGTGGTGGTGCAGAGGGGGGGCAGGGGGGTGGGTGTGGAAGAAGAATAATGATGAGGTGGGGTGGGTTTTTATAGGAAGGGGGTTTAGGGTTTGGGTTAAACCCTTGAACCTTCTCGTGCCATAACTTTTCATGGTTAGCTCGAATCGCTCTTCTATAAGAAGGAGAAAGGTTCAATTTTTGAGCTCTACACATTGGTGTCCATTCATGTCCTGATTTGTTCTTTAAGTGGATGATGTGTAAGAAATTAAAAAATTCTTAAGGTAATAACCCAAGGTTAATGCTTGGGGTTGATTTTTTTGGCTAGAGGTGGAATTTTTAAAAGCTCTCCTAGACCTTAAGTGATATGTTCATGATAGGCTCTTTCACATGGCTTCTATAGGTATGCAGGGATTTGAGGCTTTTTTTCACCTACAAATATATCGGTGCCGTTGTGTGTAGTATAGAGCAATTGGAGGTACAGAAATGCATAAGGTTTGTGAAGCCTGTCAATTTGGAAAACAGGCAAGGAAACCATTTCCTAGGCATGTTCAAGAGAGTATAAAGCCATTGGAATTAATCCACTCTGATGTGTGGACTACTAAAGCTACATCTATTGGAGGCTGTCACTATTTTGTCACTTGTATTGATGACTTCAGTAGAAAAGTTTGGGTGTATTTTATGAAAAAGAAAAGTGAAGTGTTTGGGCACTTCAAAGCTTTTAAAGCTATGGTTGAAAAAGAAACAGTCCTGCAAATAAAATGCCTAAGGTCAGATGGAGGGGGAGAGTACCTCTCAAATGAGTTTGCAAGGTTCCTGCAGGAGCATGGCATAAAGCAGCAATATTCATGCATTCATACCCCACAGCAAAATGGACTTGTAGAAAGGAAAAATAGGCATATTGGAGAGGTATCTCGGGCCATGCTAAATGAGAAAGTTCTACCAGATTATTATTGGGCTGAAGCAGATGCTACAGTAGTTTACATAGTGAACAGGATTCCCACTAGAGCAATACATGGCATGATGCCAGAGGAGATGTATACTGGTAGGAAACCAGACATTTCTCATTTGAAAATTTTTGGTTGCATTGCCTATGTTCATGTGCCAGATGAGTTGAGGTCCAAGTCGTACAAAAGCTAAGAAGTGTGTCTTTATTGGTTATTCTCTGTAGCAGAAAGGGTATAGATGTTATAACCCTTCTACTCGTAAGTTTACAGTGAGCAGAGATGTCTTTGATGAGATGAGCAGCTGGTATAAACTAGTAAATGTGATGATTGATGTAGATGCACAAAATGGTAATGTTGCACAGAATTCACAGCAGCAATCACAAAATATCAGTGGACCTGCAGTGTCCTCTAGCAGTGGTTCACATACTTTGCCATGGACAGGCAGATTGGGATCAGGAGAATCTCCTCAAAGCAATGCAGATAGTGGTACGCAGGTATCACAAAAAGGAAAAGAGAAGGTAGATCAGCCCATGTTTGATGTGAATGTAGGTCACTCTTATGTGGATGGTGAATCCAGTGGCTCAGAACAGAGCATTGATGATGAGTTGGGTATTCCTTCTGTTGTTACACCTGGAGTAAGGAAGACCAGGGATGCTTTGAGAGCACCTGGAAGTGAGCCTATTTTGCACAGGTCTACCAGAGCTAGGTATCCTGTGGATAGGCTGAAATATGATGGATTTATAGCCATTCACTATGCCTATATGGTCAAAGTGATACAGGAACTAGAACCCACTTCTTTTGAGCAAGCCATGGGAAATGAAAAATGGAAGAAAGCCATGGATGAAGAAATGAGTGCCTTGGAAGCAAATGCTACACGAGAATTGGTGCCTTTGCCTAAAGACAAGAATGCAATTAGCTGTAAGTGGGTTTATAAGATCAAGCACAATGCAGATGGTTCTGTGAACAGATACAAGGCAAGATTAGTTGTCAAGGGGTATGCACAGACATATGGCATTGATTATGAAGAAACATTTAGTCCGATTGCAAGGATGGGAACTGTAAGAGCAGTCATTGCTATGGCTGCATCGAAGGGATGGTCTTTACATCAGATGGATGTAAAGAATGCCTTCTTGCATGGTGATTTGCAAGAAGAGGTCTTTATGGAGCAGCCACCAGGTTATGTTCATGCTATTCATCCTGAGTTTGTTTGTAGGTTGAAGAAAGCCTTGTATGGCTTGAAGCAGGCACCTAGAGCATGGTCTGACAAGATAGGATAGTATCTTGTCACTATTGGCTTTCAGATTTCCAAGGCAGATTTCTCACTCTATGTGAGAAAAACAGAGAAAGGTATTATGCTGCTTGTCATTTATGTTGATGATTTGATCATCACAGGTGATAGTGATGAAGATATCCTTCATGTGAAAATGCTATTGAAGCAAAAGTTTGAGATGAAGGATTTGGGAGAGCTGCGTTATTTCTTGGGCATTGAGGTGATTAGATCACCAAGTGGGATACAGCTCTTGCAGAGGCAGTATGGATTGGACATGCTGTCCAAATATGGGATGACAGGCTGTAAGCATATTTCAGTTCCTTTGGAGCAGAATGTGAAGCTGAGCGCAGATGCAGGTGAGCTTCTAGAAGACCCTACTATGTACAGATGCATAGTAGGAAGTTTGATTTATATGACTTTTACCAGGCCAGATTTAAGCTATGCTGTTGGATTGGTAAGTCAGTTTATGCAAGCTCCAAGGAAACCACATTTGGATGCGGCTAGACGCATATTCATGTATGTGAAGTCCACATTGCAGTATGGACTATTTTATGAGGCTGGGGTTCAGATACAGTTGCGTGGATACACTGATGCTGATTGGGCTGGTAGTACTTCTGATAGATGATCTACCAGTGGATATGTGTTCTCTTTTGGGAGTGCTGCAGTCACCTGGAGCAGCAAGAAACAGCCTACAGTTGCCTTATCGAGCATAGAGGCTGAGTACAGGGGTGTAGCAATGGCTGCATGTGAGGTAGCTTGGTTGCATAAGCTACTTTATGATATGCATCAGTCTACAAATGGGCCAGTTGTCATTTATTGTGACAACATGAGCAGTATACACTTGGCAAATAACCCAGTCTATCATGCTAGAACAAAGCACATTGAGGTGCATTATCACTATGTGCGGGAGAAGGTTTTACTAGGTCTTATTGATCTAGTTTATGTCAGCACAGAGGATCAGGTAGCTGACATATTCACGAAGGCATTGGGCGCAAAGAAGCTGTGCAAGTTCAGAGACCTGCTTGGTGTGCAAGAATTGGGATTGAGCTCGAGGGGGAGTGTTGAGATATCGAGCTCCACTCGCGATATGCCAAGGTGACCGTTGTGCATTTATGTCATCGACTTGTTAGCTGCAGATGCAGTTGGTACACTGCCCACGAATAATAGATGGATGATAGCTATCCTTACCTACTCTAGTTCGTGGCTCAGTTAGTATGCCACCTTAGTTAGTTGAGTTTGGTTTTGAGACCCACATATAGGGTCCTTCTATTTCTTTGTACTAGAGTTCTTTTGGCTTTCACAACTAAGAAGAGGAAAACTATTTTTAGCCTCCACCTGTGTGTGAATTCCCCCATTGTGTATGTGAGAAAGCCGCAAGTGAGACTCCTTCCCTCTCTCCCACTATCTTCACATTGAGAAGATAAGAGAGACTGGTGATGAGATCTTCTAGAGTTTGGGTTATTGAGAAGATAAGATAGACCAAGATGAGATCTTCTAGGCTGAGCTAATGTAAGGTGTTTTTTGACACCATATGGCTTTGAGTTATATGATCTACTTCTTGTACAAATGTGTCATGCTTTTTTTTAAATGTACTCTAGTTTTAATAACATGTCATGCCATTTTTCTAATTTGATTTTTAAAAATCTTACTTTTTGTCTCTTTTAACAATGTGATGTCCTCTTTTTTTAATGTACTCTAGTTTTAATGACATGTCACGTCATTTTTTCTAGTTTGATTTTTTAAAATCTTCTTTTTTGGCTCAAAGTTTTATTTTATAAGAGCCTCTTTTTTTAAAATGTTTTATCCAAAATTATCTCATAAAATGAATTTGGACAGTGCACCAATCCAAAATTAATGAAATAGGTGTTTGTAGGATCACTCAAGCATATGTATCACACTCCTTCACCCACAAGGTGCTTTCTTTTATAACTTGGCAAGAATTTTGGATGCTGAGGATAAAAAAACGTTGGAGGTGAACATGAAATTACAAAGAAGGAATAAGGATGGTTGGTATAAGGCACTAGCAGGTTTTGGCACAACCTCATATGAAAGGTAAGAAATGATGTGATGACATCTCTTTCATGTAGGGCTATGTATGATGTTTGTATATTTTATAGAATTAGTCTCCCTTATTTTGTTTTCAATATGATTTTATACATGGAAAGATCTAACTAAGAGAGATGATCTCTTCTTAATAAATCTTTCCTCTCCTTTTTCACTTTGCAGGATGATTTTACAAATGCCTTTGAAAAGGCAACATCTAGTGTGGAGAGGGCATCCCTAAGCCTTGAAAACTATACACAATGGTATTTAAAGATTGTTAAAAGTGTAGAGACCCAACGTATAGCTTGGAAAGAGCATCTGAAGTGTATACATAATATTTTTTCTAAAGATTGTTCATGTAGGGACCACTTTTTGAAACCATGCTTGCACATGTATTGTCATCTAGATAGTTATGAGTGCACATGTATCTTTCATGATTTAGGGAGTAAGATATCCCAAAATGGGAGTTGAATGCCTGTCCATGTCTTTGGAACACAACAAGACAAAGCACCCATAGATGCGCACACAGACGCGTTTAGTGAACTAAATAAAAAACTTACGGGCGCATCTATTTGCACGTCTATTTTCACGTCTGGAGACCCGCATCTACCAGTGCGTCTATATAGCAGATACACGTGCATTTAGATGCTTAAATAGACGCTTTTATAAACGCATTTATAGATGCAAAAATAGACGCTTGTCAAACAGACAGACGCATATATAGACGCGTTTATAGACGCACTGATAGACGCGCTTTATTTTTTTTTTTTAAATTTACAGAATGCATTTTAATTACAATTCCAAATAAAACATTACAACTCCAAAACGCAATGAAATTGAAAGCTCAAAAAGTGCTTGTATATACATATAGCACGAAGCTAAGCCACGTCATGTGGCTTCAAGTACAAAAAATAAGGAAGCTAAGCCACGTCATGTGGCTTCAAGTACAAAAAATAAGAGGAGTGTATATACAAGAGGCACGAAGCCAAGCTAGTGGCTTTAAGTACAAAAAAGAGTAGCTAGCACTACTTCTATGACTAATCTATGTTCTCCAGGTCCTCGCTCCCTTCCACGCTCCCTTCTGCACTCCCTTCTGTGCCTCCTTCCTCGTCTTCCTCATCGTCTTGTGCAGGGCCTGTAAACAAGGGACAACATATATCAATGTATGAAAAATCAAATATTTACTTATAATTTTGGCATCATTTAATTACTTTCAAATACCTCGGGGGCCGCTCCAGTAGCTCGGGTATACTGCTCCTCAGTAATCAACCCGTCATCATAGAAGTGCCTCCATGTATCTTCTCTGCGATGGTGACAGTGGTTGGCTGTCTCCACAGGAGTAGGGTATCTACCCACGATCTCAACTGCAAGATGACACAATTTGCGGAGGGATTAGTACAAAGAAACAACCTCCTAGTAAACTACATAAGCAATATAATTTGAGATCGATACTTACAAATTGGGCCTCCCATGATTCAACACCCCTTGCTCCAAAATGTGTGCTTCCATATTCCTCCATCTGGATCCTTCGTGCCTCCACGTGCTACAGACTGGGGTCCTCCCTCGCTGACTTCATTGCTTTCTTCCACTCATGCTTGTGAGCGGTGTGGGGCAGGCCCCTTGGTGGTTGACCTCCCTCAAGCCTGGCAAGCTCCGCTAGTGCCTGCCTCTTAAGCGAAGATCTTTTATTGCCAAGTATCGTAACAATCTTTGACTTGGCCCATTTCTTGGGGGGGTCACCATATATAAACCCTCTATACCACGTGCGTTCAAGGCCTATTTCTAAAATCCCTTATCTGTAAATTTTTCATTAATAAAATGTACCCCTTTTCTACACAAATCTGTAAATTTTTTCCAAAACTATTTTAAATAGTCCCTTATGTATATTTATTTCTGTAAATTTTATAAATAAAAAATATCCTTCTGTTGAACTCACGTGATAGGGTTACATATGATGAGTGACCCCCTCGAGGCCCATTTATCTGTGAACTGGCGATTAGGGGGGTTAGGATACCTAGAGCGAACAGCAGCGAGGGTCTCGTCAGCCAACCTCTTTGGCTGGTCTTTGAAGTGGATAAAGCAATCTCTGTAATTGTTAGCAATTACAGAGCGCATGAAGGCCATGATGTCCTTTCCCCGCGCATCCATCAAGATGCCTCCTGTCTGAGTGATGTCATAGAATATCATACCATCACCTGGAGGCACGTCTAAATCATCTAAATCATCATCATCCCCACCGCCACCCCTCCCAAAGCACTATGCCATGCATCCCCCACCGCTCTCCCTACTACTACGGCTGCTACCGTGTCGTGTCGAGCTCATACACTGGCCACTCGTAGCTGGAGACTGCATGGGACTACATTGACCACTCGTAGCTGGAGAACCGAGTCTCGACTGCACAGGAGTACATCGACGGCTCTACGAGACAGAAGGACGTCCTGACGGCATGGGGGAAGGGGCATAAAATAGCATGGTAGAAGGGGCAAAAGACGGCATGGGGGAAGGGGCATAAGAAGGGGCATAAGACGGCTATGCTTACTCCGCTGGGGTGATCTCAGCAGGTGTGGGGTGGTTTGGAGTTTGTAGTGCCGACTCCTGGGGAGTGTTTAGAGTACCCGTCATATACCCGTATAACTCCGCAGGACTAGGAGGGTGCCCTAAAAGGTTATATAAGTCCTTCCAAATAGAATGCCGGGAATCAGGTGAGCTGGAAGCGCTTCCTGGCCACATGTTGAACTAGAAAAAAGAAAAAAAATCTATTACTGATGAGTTGTGAAGAAAGCGGAAGGGAAGAGAGAATCGGGTTATTGTCGAAGCGTGTCTATAGATGCTCTGATTAGCGCATCTATTTTTGCGTATAATAGCATGTCTATAGACGCGGCTGTCTGTGTCTGCAAATAACCTAGATGCACGTTTAGACACACTTGTAGATGCGGTTTTAGATGCGCTCTGAGACGTGCCTATATATGCGCTCCGACAGAGGGACTGCACTTGCAAGCTGTGCATTCAACATAGTAGCATCATCTGACTCACTGCTAGAACTAGTATCACCGTTGAGGTCAATTGTAGCTTCATGTGCGGCCTGCTCATAAGGCATTTGTTGTGCTCCCTGCAGCTGTACACTAGCTGGATCATTGATGCTTTCCTGCCTTCTCCTTTGAGGAGAAAAGTAGAAAAGGACATTGCGCCCGACACACAAACGTGACACTAATACCCATATCATGCATTTTTTGGATAGGAGAAAGTACAAATCCAAAGAGAGTTGGATACGAGAAAGTACAAATCCAAAGAGAGCAAACTTCCAAAAAAGATCAACTGCAAAAAGACTTACCTTGAATAGAGGTATGGAAGGTTCTTCTCCTTTTTCAAAGTTGCAGCTTCTCCTCCTTGTTCGCCCTCCTCTCCTTTAAGCTTGGAAGTAAGTGTGGGTGCCTTCCTCTTGAGTGTAAGCTTGGAAGCAAGTGTAGGTGCCCTCCTCTTAAGCGTCAAAATTGTGGATCAACTAATAACGAAACAAGCAAGCCGCGCGAAGTATAAGTAGTGTGAAGAAAAGCAAAGCGAGCGCGCTAAAAGCAGGTTTAAAAGACGTGTCTATAGGCACGTCTAATAGCACATCTATAGGCACATCTCTATACACAAGGTAGATGCGGTTTTAGATGCGGTTTTAAACGCGGTTTTAGATGCGCACCACAGAACAAATAGACGCTCTTTTAGACGTGCCTTTAGATGAACCACAGAGTTTAAGGGGAAACATTTAAGAAGAGCAAATTTTTTTGGGTTGTTTGTTTGTAGGATGTCTTCATCTTCAATAAGTAGCTTCAGTGAGGATGAATCCCTCCGTATCCACCATCGCGAAATATGGTTGGAGCAAAAAATCAAATGTATGTGTGATCGATGTCGAGGAAACATGTATCGTGTACGCAGGATTACACTCAATCACATCTCAAAGTATGGAGAATGGGATGCGACCGTAAACATGGTAATTGTTAGAGAGTTAAGGTTGATTGAGATACCTATGGGTGTTCATATGTTTGAGTTATGATCCCATTTTAATTTGATACAGGATGCAGTGCCACACCCACATATGTTGCCCTATGCTCGCCGTGAGGAGGCGAAGCGTCGGCGATATGAGGTGGGATCTTCAGGAGGGACTGTTACGGATGCATGGAGTGATGGTGATAGTAGCCCTCCGCCATTACCTCATGAAGCCATGGAGGAGGAGGTGTTTGATGATATGGTGCGGGATTTATATGTCCATCAAGGGAGGGATAATAGCATGGAGCAGGATGATCTTTTTACTGCAGCATCGACTCCACTGTTTGATGGATGCACATACTCTGTTCTACGTGCCTCCCTTGAGTTACTAAACTTGCAAACCATCTATGGATGGAGCAATGCAAGTTTGAATGCATTACTCAAGTAAGCTTTTGCAAACATGGTGAGTTATGCTAGTGGGTCAATTACTCGAATGCTTTTCCTCATTTATGGTCTTCACGTGTAGGCTATTATGTAAAATGCTTCTAAGGGAGAATAAATTACCGACCTCAAGAGATATGTCAAGGCAACATGTGACCTCTCTTGGAGGATTAGCGCATCCATGCATGTGTCAACGATTGCGTTTTGTTTCGTGGACTACATAAGGATGCAAGAGAGTGTCCTACTTGTGGAGAGGCAAGATATAGAGTAGATCTCAAAACTTTGGACGTGCCTCATAAGGTTCTGTGACATTTTCCCATAATCCCTCGCATCCAACATATGCTCAAGTGCAATTCTATTGCAGAGCTCATGTCATGGCATTCCTCCCATCGATCAACCGATGGCAAGTGGAGAACTCCCGCGGACTCTCCTGCGTGGAAGCATATTGAAGACACATGGCCAAGCTTCAAGGAAGAACCTAGGAGCTTGAGACTTGGATTGGGTATGGATGGTGTGAACCCATTTGGTCTCAAAAGCACCTCTTACAGTGTATGGCTAGTGATATTGGTGAATTATAATCTTCCACCCTCTATGGCTATTAAGAAAGGACATGTTATGCTGTCCCTTCTAATTCCAGGGAAACATAAAGTCAAAAACCCTGATGTTTATTTGGAGCCTTTTATTGACGAGCTAGAGATACTTTGGAGAGGTATCGAGGTGCATGATGTGAGCAGGCCTCCCTCGTCACGAGACTTCAACTGCAAAGCAGTCTTGATGTGGACGATGCATGACTTCCCAGGCCATGCATGGCGAGTGTTTAGGTAAGCATTGCACTTCTAATTATGAATAGGCAAAGGATGTGGCACCCTGACCCACCTTCAACTCTTAATTGCGTCTATTGTTCAAGTCTCACTACATCGGGTTACCATGCATGTCCTATTTGTGGTCCTTCGCTAGTTGCCTCACGGGCAGATGCATTGAATAAGGTCATCTATGAGAATCACCATTGATTTCTCCCACCTGATCATCCTAGATATGTTGCCCCTTGGAATGAAGTCCTCCCACAATCACTCACCGCAGGATGAGTGATTGTGGGAGGACTTCATTTGGTGGATGAGATTGCTATATGCGGTACTATACATGCACGATGGTTGTTCTTCCTCGAGCGCTTCATGAAGACCTTGAAGGGCTTCATGAGACAAAATGCAAGACCCGAAGGTAGCATGGCCGAGGGTTGGTTGGTACAAGAGTCACTTGTATATATTTCTGAGTTTCTTGTTGATGTGGATAGCTCTCTCCCACGACTATGGAGAGATGATGAAGACCTAAGGATGACCTCTATTGTGCCTCAAGGGAAAGGACGCAACAAAGTAATAGACACGGAGTTGCATAATAGTATCAACCTCTTTTGCATGCTTAATAGTGATGTGATGAAAAGATGGGTGACAACATACGAGGATGCAAAGGCAAGAAGACAAGAAGAAAGGGCCCTCTTTCGTACACACCACGGATCTCGTGTGCCATACCCTCAGTATCTAAGAGCACTTCCAAAGGATATTCATGTGGATTGGCTACTTGATGAAATGGAGAAAGCATAGAAAGACAAGGGGATGCATATCACAATGGAAGAATGGGAGTATGCTAGGGGATGCATGAGCAAGGTCGGTATATAGAATGTTATGCATAAGTTAGGAGCTTTCAATAATTTAGATTGCTTATTTAATTGATTTTTTCTTGGTGTAGTGCACTATATTCAATGCTATATGGTGTGAGGGCAAGCATTTTCGAACACAACGGATTGATGATAAGAGAAACACACAAGATTGCGGCATCATTGCTAGCTTTGAGGGAGCCAATGGAGCCATGGATGATTGTTATGGCATAATCCAAGATATTATTAAGCTTGACTTTCGACGCTTCTTTGTGTATGTTTTGGATGTAAAGTGGTTTAAGGACGTGGTGGAAAGAGGCCCTAATGCAACAATCAAATGCCATGCAAGTGGCTTTGTAACTATTGACTCCACAAAGCTTTGGCAAAGTAGGAAGGACACACTAGTACTACCACAACAATGTGAACAGGTACTGTGCACACATACAAAAATACTCGCTTTTAAATATTTGATGCAAGAAAAATAACATGATTGTATTTGTGTTTGAATTAGGTTGTCTATCAACCAATGGTGGATAATAATAGATGGTGGCATGTCATACCTATTATGCCACGTTCCAAAGTGATGTATAGTACATTTACTAATATGGAGCGTATGGAGGATGATCATGGCCATGGACGTGATGATGACCGTGATACGAGAGAGGAGGATGATCATGAGATAGGAGATACAGATATTGAGGCCATTACCCGTGAGGACCAGCCTACCATTGGTGATGTTGATTTCGATGAGCACATGAGTAGCACAAGTAGTAGTGGGTTGAATGTATTTGTAGATCTAAACACTTGTTTGGATTCTGAAGTAGATAGTTTGGCAAGGGTTGATCTCATTGAGGATGAGATTGAACTGTAGCCCCATCATTGATATTGGCAAAACTATTTTACATATTGTCTCATTCTCCTCACCTCACTTAATTCTTGTATATGTGGGCTTGCAAAAAAGAATTGATGTTCTGTTAAAATTATGTGCTTTGGTAATCATGGGTAATGTTTGGAAAGCAATGATGTACACCAAAATCTCACTTTCTATATTCTCTGGTTTGCATCTATCTACGCGTCTAAATGCGCGTCTAATTCTCAGTGTAAACGCGCAAATAAACGTGTTAATACACGCGCAAATAGACACGTGGATAAACGCGATGTTAGACGGGCCCGTATTTTCTCAGATTAGATGTGCAATTAAACGTGTTAATAGACGCGCAAATAGACAAGTTGTTAGACGTGCTTGTAGACGCGCCCGTAATTCCTCTACTAAAGCAACACCTATAGACGCGCCCGCTATTTTGCGCGTCTACCAAGCGCGTCTATAGTTGCTTTGTGTTGTTGTGGGAGTATGATATGTTGACCTAGGAGTTGAATACAGAATGGTATTCAAAGATCAATTAACATGTAGAGATCGATTTCTGAAACCATGCATGTAGGTGTATAGAGTGACATCCAAATATTTTTGAGTGCATGCATCTTGCATGCCTCTAGGAGCATGATATTTCACCATGGGAGTTGAATGCTTGTCACTGGTGGCTAGATTACCCTCTGGGCATGAAATGGAGGGGGCACTATATGCATGTGAAGACTAAATTTGTTGTTCTACTTTTTGCATTTTAATGTCTTATTACTTGTGATCATCGCTCAAGAATTTCTTTTTTACTTGGCCAGCACTAGAATTTTTTATGAGGTTCTCAAATCATATGAAGCCATGGAACATTGTGAATCATTAGATCATACTTTTACTAAAACCACACACACATACACCCATTTTGTTTAAGGTCTTCTCTCTCTCTCTCTCTCTCTCTCTCTCTCTCTCTCTCACACACACACACACACACACACACAAATAGATGGATGCACCCACACATAGAGACAATGCCATCATCACCAATAACATAGGACTATTGACCCCACTCTCACCATCGCTAGCGTGAGGAGGAACAACACTACAGCTGCATCATGCTTGGGACACATATATTATTCAAAAGGTACACATAGCACAACCTTTTACCTATTCAAATGGATTTAAAAAAATACAAAAAAATTAAACATTACAAAATAGACATTCAACAAGATTGAACTCACAATAGTGATTAGTATGCCTCGCTAGGATTTCCATACATGCACAACCATATTGTCGGCAAGGAACATACTCCACGTAACCTCACTACAGTAGGAGAACTGCAGCTGTTTGCTTCTTGATTTTATTAAGCATCGATTGCATTTCTTCTAGAGGGGTTTGATCTTAATCCTGGAACATAAGAGCCGGCAGAACCATGATCTCAGAAAGAATGTTTGATCCTACGCTATTGCATATTATTGTAGCTTCTTGTGATCATCGCTCCTTTCTGTCATGGTCTGTCTTTAAAACTCCAAATCTTGGATCCTACGCTATACTACGTTAATGTGTATAGATAACCAAAACAAACAAACTGCGAAGGAAAAATCCAAACTCAACGGTGAAAATGAGAACAAGTGCTACCGAAAAGAATTTGGTTACTGGCTTGGAGAATTAGTCCGTCATATTTTTTGGCTTCTTTGTACTATTTAGCGCGTCATGTTTAATGGCATTGTATATATATTCTCAGAATTATTTGGCCTCGTGATTTATCTAGCCCGTCATGATTTCTGTAATCATTTGTGCTCTCCGATGGCGTTGCGTATATTCTCACAATTATTTAGCCTCCTAATTTATTTCATGATTTCTGCCATCATGTGTCCGGCTGAGGATAATCCTCATCCTGCTCACTTTGTCTTTTGTGGGAGCAGCGCTTGCATGGGTCCCTCCTTCCGTCAACAGGCCTGGAGCCTAACGGAGTTTTCCAAACGGAAGGGCATTTATCTGAGGTGAATTACGGGGAAGGTTAACCTTCCCCAACGAGGTAAGCATTTATCCCCTGCTGCACTCCATCTCCCCTGCTGCTGCTCCATCGCCCTTGCTGCTATGCTCCATCCCGCTCCATCCCTGCTGCGCTCCATCCTTGCTGTGCTCCATCACGTGGAAGACCAACTCCCTTATCCAAAGCTCCCTTATCCAACGCCCCTCCATCGCTGGCCATATTGGTGGAATACTCTGTTAACACTGGCCTTATCCATTGCTCCCACTCCCTACTCCTTCGCAACTCCAGCCTGAGGCCTCCCGTTTGAGGTGTGCTCCAAGGTTCGCTCCCACCCTCACCTGCAAAGTTTGCTGGCTGTACCCGCTCCAACGTTCGCCCTTCCTTTGCTCCAAGGATCCATAAAGCAATAGCCTCTAAGGCTCGCTGCCTCGACGTCAAGCCTCAGGCCCTCCAAGCAAGACACCTCATACTCAGTAAGCAACACTCTACTAACCCGTTTGTTTAGTCTGAGGCAAACTAATAGTCATGAATGTAATCACGCACTCTGTGAATATAATCTCACTATCTCTGGTTTTTTTTTTGTAACGCCGAAATTTTTAAAATCCCCAATCTCTTTTTCCTTTTGTTGGCCAATCTCTCCATGTTGAATGTAATAGCATGATGTGTGAATATAATTTTTGCATTAAGAACATTTTTTTTTGGTAATGTAAACCTTCATAACCAATCACACACCCATGTGAATTTGGTGTGGAGGTGTGTAGGAGCTTATCTTAGCCACCAAGAACGTCACAAACCATGGCCGGTAAAAATTTCAAGCGCGGAGTGGAGGATGAAGGGCACTATTGGTTTGTTTGCTTGGTCAAAAAATGCCCGCTTCAATGCAAGAAGTTCACAACTCTAAGGACATTTAACAACCACAGGCGAATTATACACAACATGTCTCCTATTCCACACTTGAAGCGCGGTCCGAAGATAAAGCGAGTATGCAAAGATAAGAAAAGTGAGGATGCATCATGTGCTTCTCGCCACCTACAACGATCGATAAAGCGCTCGTTCTCGGTCGAAGAGAGGTATGCCAATTGTAGGGCTCAGGCAAAATACAGGGCAAAGCTTAGTGCCAAAAAATTATGGAAAACCTTGCCTTGCAAAGAAGGGATAGATGAAGCACAGTGGATTGAGGAGCATGTTCAAGGTTTCATGGCTACCTGGGACGCTCCAGCTCGTAAGGAGAAGCGTTTGTCCCGAACTTCCGAGAAGGTTCTCGGAAAGAAGCAAGCCCATCAAGCCTCCATGGCTACATGCCTCGTCCCTGAGTCAAAGTGTGATAATCCTTTTGTTGATGATTCCTTGGAGGAGGACTAAGGACCTATTTGCATCTTGTGCTTTGTATTCAAAATGCAACTATTGTAATCTCTATATTGTAAGCCTTATTTATTGTGAGTCATAATACAAGGCTTTCCTTTATTATCCATGTTAATCTTTTCATTCATATTAGTCTCCACTCTTTATTATGTTTCCTCCAAGTTTAATATTGCTATGTAATCTCAATGAGTTTAAAGCTAAGAGAGAGAGAGAGAGAGAGATAGAGAGAGTTTCTGCCTACATGATCATATGACTTTGTGCATTATGAAGGATCCACCCATTTTTAAAGCAAATTAGAAGGCTAGAGACACAATTACAACATTTGTATACAGTCATCTCAAAATATGCAAAAAATAATCCATAATTGATGACATGTTCCTAGGTAGACATTCAATTCAATGTTTCAAGATTAACAATAACATCAATGATAAGGTTGTCTTGATGTAGGTTGCTTGTCTAGTTTTTTTTGCATGGTTACAGGAGCCTTCTTCTTGGGCCTTTGGAAAGGCTTTGCACTCTCATGTGGTGTTCTTCGCCTAGCAAGACTTCGTTCCACAAATGGCTTCTTTCGAACAATGCTGTTATCATAACCATCTTCCACAACCTGAAACTGAAGTACACAATCTGTCGCCTCGCTAGCATCTTTTACATCACAAAATTTATGCTTCATTCGCCTCATTAGGGATGCTAGATGTTGAAGTAGTCTCATGTCATCACCTGCATGAGGAAAATTTAAAAATTAGAGGCTCACCATTTTCTTAAAAAACAAATAGAGACTCTCCAAATTTTTACGGCAACACTGACATACAAATGAACTTCGATTGCCTACTCACCTATACTCTCCATTTCCCAAGCGGATCGTTCCGTTTTGCAAGAAGCATAGGAAGTGCTCTGGAATATTTTGCCTAATATGAGATTCAATCCAGTGACTGTTCTCACTTCCATACAATACAAAACATGCTACTTGAATCTTTCCTAAAAGCAGCCATAGGAGCAAATGTCCCAAATTTTGGGGTGGCCTAATACGAAAGTCACATTCAAACCAAAAAGCCCATCTGGTATGAGGATCACTTGGCATGTATGTCAATGGGAAACCATACATCCATGGCACTTTTTCATCTGCCTTGTCAAATATTATTTTTCGCACGTGCCTGGGAATGCTTAGAGCCATGCCATCAATGAAATCTTGTAAATTCGTCTCTAACTCTGCCAAAATAGGGTTGCCTTAGCCACACGTTGTATACAAGAGGTAAGCCTATTCCATGAGATAGACACACAATGATTTATTACAAGCTTCTCTTGGACATTATACCTGGACTTTCAGGATCCCCTGGCATGGCAATGCACAATCTTCTTTGTGGTGCCAGCATAGGAATCTTGACATGACCATGTCCCATATGTCCTATGCCATTTTGAGCAAAGCAGAGGAATCTGTCGGGTATGTGTGGTTTCACTTGCTGCTCTATCCATGGTCCCTCACCATTTGTTTCCAAACAAAAACAAATTACTTGTATTTTGCCTAGAACTATCCACATAAGCAAAGGTCCCATATTTTGGATGGGATAAAATTGAAACTTCTTTTCCAAGATGTAAACCCACCTCGTATACAAAGATGTGGGCATGTAGTATAATGGAAGACCACACTCCCAATTTGATTGGGCTTGCACAAGCCCATATATTTTTGTTTTGATGCTAGAGGGTAACTTTCCCATGTAGTGCTTGAAGATAGAAATTTCAATAGGGTCGATTGCTATGTGTTCCTCAGCTTCCCCTTCTGAAGTCGATTCCATATCTGCTACAAGTACATAAAAGCAACCAAGTAAACACATTTGCATGTATTTTTCTACACATTGCCACACCTTGGCTCTGATCCTACCAAAGAATACCTAGTGCATGAACCGGAAAATTATGCAATCACCTCTAAGTCCATCGGGACTTAATGCCATATCAATGTCATGTGACTCCTTTGATGACATGGTAGGCAAATATTTTGTCTTTTCCTTGAAGGTGGAAATCCAAGCACAGGCTTTTGCTATATCTAATCTTGGTGCCCCCTTGAAGACCATGTCTGCTACAAGTATGCACAAATTCATTAAAAGAATGTTCTTTGGTCTCACCCTTCCCTATGAATGAAAACTCCTTTGAGCAATGACACACATGCATGCAGTGGAAGAAAAAATCACCTGCGATCTCGACTGCTTCATCCAAGTCTGACATAATTAACTTAACATTTCTCGATTGTGTGGGTCCTGGTACGAAGTATCTGCATGAAATTCTAGCCAATCACATGTGTGGGCATGAAGTGTAGGTGTTGGACCAAGCGTACATCTCATTGCAAAATAAAATGACATAATTTCATGAGTTTATTATGTGTACCTTTACCTGAACGTTCATGTGGATGTAGTGTCGAGTCATGTACATGCACTCTTGTTGTTGGAGCATGTGATGAAGAGGAAGCACCAATCTTGTCCTGGTACAAGTTGTGGCACTTGCGAACGATCGTGTGCACCTCTAAGCCCTGAAGAAGCATAACTTTGATTTGATGCTTGCACACATTCCCTTTCTTGGACCAGTTACAATTGCAGCAGGCCCATTCAGAGATGGCATTGTACACGGTGTAATAATGTTCGCGTTTGCTTTCACTCAGAACTGATGCATTGCGTCCATCCCTTGAAAATGTAACAGATGCATCGCTAATATTGAGGGCTCTTGTGACAGAATGCTCTATTAGCCGTTCGATGTTAAAGTTATGCTTAAAGCCCTTGTCTTTAAGAACATCCATATACCAGTAGTAGGGTAAGCAGGCTGATGTAAGCTTATGTACCAGCCAATCTAGACGTCGCCCATATATTTTTTTCTTCTCACATAAAAAGCGAGACTTCAGAGTTGCGTGGTATGACTCGATTGCCCCGTTCGTGTCTTGATTTGCATGTGGGAGAGTACGTGCTGCTCGAACCCACATAGCTGTAGCACAACTAAGCAAGAGAGAGGTTACGCACGATTTGTAGACCCAATAGACAAGTCAGCATATAGAGAAGTAACACCACCTTGAGTATGGATATGTCCGAACTTACGTAAGCGATGGGCCCATCGATCTTGAAAATACTCTAGGAACTTTGATTCCTCGACAAAGTCTTCTATGAATTGGTCAATCTCCATCTCAACCTCAACCATCAATTGCTTGTCAGACCATGATTTATCACATCCCATATGCATGATTAATCCCAACCTCTTAAAAATCTCGGCACGTTTGGGCCAATCGTTGACCTTTTTAATGACATGCTTTAACCAGCATCGTCGAACATGCCAAAGGCATAAATATATAGGTACATTGAAGACACGTCTACATGCATTCAAAAAAAGAGTAAGTAAGCTATTAGGAGGTCTTAAATTAGCAGAGACTGAGAACACACAAATGATAATATGCATTATCCAATAATTATGTGTACCTCAAAGCTTGGATTTCTGCAGCTGCATCATCTACCATAAAGGCATTGATATCCCATGACTTGTTAAAGTCAAGGACACGATTGCATAACACTCTCAACCAATATTCGGCCACATCCGTAGTGGAACTCGAGGTGATCACCCAAGCAACCGGAACTCCATTACGATGTGGATCAAAAACCAACATAGTGTACAATTGAAACTACAAGGTAGCCAAAGTGTAGCTATCATTATATTACTAGAACATGAAAGAAATATAGGATGAGAATGAGAATGAAAAATACAGTTATAATAAGGTGTAGAGAAATATAAACTCTTACCTTATACACATTTGTTCCAAATGTTGAGTCTAATGCAACCAAGTTATCATTTCCAAACTCACTCATCTTCTGTAGTTGCCAAGGCGTTTGGATACCAAGGATGAAGTCATGGTGATTGTCTTGTTCTTGATATACGAAGACATGGTCTCTATTCTCAATCATCCACATTCGTATGCTTTGGGCATCATTGGAGTGTAGTTCATACGTACTCGAAGCTAAACGCTTTGCAATATTAAGTACATCCCTAATGGAAACAAAATCGTCTCTTTGATAAACACAATCCGGGCTTAACTGTTGCCTCTGATGCACCATTGCAATGTGCTTGTCCAAAACTTGTGAGGGAGTGAACCCCTTACACAACATATTGAATATCCATTGTTTCCTATCTAAGGATAGCCATGGGGCAAAAGCAAGGTTGGGATCACTTATAATATCCATAGAATTTCCATGGCAAATAGTGTCATCCAAGTTAGTGTGATGCATGTGAATGTATGAAATGCATGCTACGTCAACCCAATGATACAACTGCTTTACCACAAAATGGCATTGGCAGCCTACTGCATTCCGCCCATGCATTGCATGAGGCCTAGATCCTTTTCCTAACTTTGGAACTTTGTTGGGATCCACAGGGAGTAGTAGAGCATTTTTGGCATCCAAGGGACCGAAGGAGCACCAATACCTACACCACACCCATATTGCAATGAGGGAGGACCTATAAATTTGGCATCCAAGGGACCGAAGGAGCACCAATACCTACACCACACCCATATTGCAATGAGGGAGGACCTATTAACAACAAAGGATCGAACTCAACATAAATTGATAAGAGCTTACGTTTTTTTAAGTAACCAAGAATTGTCTTTTGACTTTTTGAGGCACCCATCCTTTTTATGTTCTGTCTTTTGGATGCGAAAGCTTGTAGGGAACATCGAGTTTTGGCTCTCTCCCTCAATGAAGTCGTCAACACGATCCATGTTGATGTATGCTATGCGACAGACCTTGTATCGAGATCCAAGGTCTTCAACAAGATCCCAATGCAGGTTGCTTGCATTAAATAACCCAATGGGAGGTGTCTGCAATTTGTTGATATGGTATCCAGAATAAGTTTGTTTCAAGCAAATTGCTTTTTTCTCAATGTCTTGAAGCCTGTCATCGAAGAAGTTTAGAAATAGGTAAAAAGGATTTAAAAAAAACACAACCACCATGATTGAATAGAAAGGCACAACGTACGCAGTCACTGGGAGGGAAGCCATGGGGTCGACGGTGGATGGTAATCTTCACAGAGATGCTTTTGTAATTCTTGCAGATGCCCACGTGCTGGCCTCCCGAACCTATAGAACAAGCGAGGGCCAAGAAGACGTAAATAACTATGAGGAAGAAGGAGATCCAAAGGGGGGATTAATGGAGGGAGTAACGTTTGGGGAGTAAGGGGACACATGTAGTATTGGTGGAAGGGGACACATGGAGTATCGGTGGAAGGACAGATGGAATATTGGTGGAAGGGGACACATGGAAGGGGACACGCGTCGACTTTGTGGCTGGAGCAATGGACCCATGCAAGCGCTGCAGGTGAAGGTGGGAGCAAACCTTGGAGCACACCTCGAACGGGAGGCCTCAGGCTGGAGTTGCGAAGCAGTAGGGAGTGGGAGCAATGGATAAGGCTAGTGATAACAGAGTATTCCACCAATATGGCAAGTGATGGAGGAGCGTTGGATAAGGGAGTTGGTCTTCCACGTGATGGAGCGCAGCAGGGATGGAGCGTGATGGAGTGCAACAGCAGGAGCGATGCAGCTTTGGATAAGGCGAAGCAGCAGGGGCGATGGAGCGGCAGCCGAGGAGATGGAGCGCAGCAAGGGATAAATGCTTACCTCGTTGGGGAAGGTTAACCTTTCGTTTAATTCGCCTCAGATAAATGCAGGCATGCCCTTCCGTTACTCCGTTAAGCTCCAGGCCCGTTGACGGAAGGAGGGACCCATGCAATCGCTGCTCCCACAAAAGACAAAGTGAGCATGTGTCCTTTTGAATTAGCCCGTTATGTTTTTTGGCAATTGTGTATATACTCAAGTGTGCTCTCGGAAACCCGTCCTAGTGTATGTTTTAGAACTATTTGGCCTCGTGATTTACTCCGTCAACGTCGTGTTTGCTCTGGGACATCGCTATCTCGCCTCATGTTTTCTGCTCTACGACACCGCTATCTCGTGATTATCGTGTAATTAGGTGATGTTGTCTGGCATTGTGTGCGCTGTAGTCTTGTAAGGTCTGGTTCACCGCACTCCTATATAAATGATGTTAGGATACATTGTGTTCCAATCCGTTTTCAAAGTCAGCAATTTGCAACGGACTGTCTTTCATTCGGCGCGTCGGCATGAACAGACTGGGGATTATCACGATCTCGCTCGTGATCGTCGTCGTTCCTTCAGTAGTATGTGAGAGTAAGAATCATGACCTCGCCACTGGATATTGGGAGTTGAACAACCGTAAAGTGCAACATATAGGTTTTACAGTTCGTGAGATTGGCATTCGAGATGGGGAATTCGACAACCCAGCCTACAGTTTGGCCGACAATCCTAGTTTACGAACTAAGCCATGCAGATAATTTTGATTATGAAGCAACAATTGCCGTGGGACACCTTTACACTTACTCCTTCCCGGTAAGTCCCCTTACACGTGGATGCTTAGCGAAGAAACGCAAAAGCTTCTTGCTATTCGAATACCTTCCTTTCGTTGTCTCTCCAACCATTTACCTTTCTTTTGCAGTCCTTTTCTCCGATTCAAAAGCTCTCACACGATGGACTACATGTTGGGCTTGGCTCCGGCTGATTCTCCAACAATGCGATCACGAATTTTCTTTGCTATACAAACCTTTCAGCGATACAAGGGACCAACCTTTCTCGTTTGTAAGGCAATAACCGGCAGAAAAGGCTTTCGTAGGAGACACTGCAAACGTTGTTCCCAAACTAACTTCAATATGTCCATCATTTTGCAACTCCGCAAGAATTCGAAAGGTAGCCATCGTAGACACTTCTGCTCCGTTTGGATTTTTCTGTAGGATCGAAGAGGGATTCGTTTCCAAGGTTTCAGGTTGAACGAAAACTGACTTTCGCTCATAAACGGCAGAAACCTTGCTGAACATGTGACCTCGAGTCTCTGTGCGATCCAAACAGGCTTTCTCGAACTCGCCCGCTAAGGCTTCTGCTTAGCTGGTAAGCACGAGGAACTCTAGTAGAATTGCATTGTTGAAGAATCAGCCGGATCCAAGCCCATGTAGTCCATCGCGTGAGAGCTTCTGAATTGGAGAGAAGGACTGCGAAAGAAAGGTGAATGGCTGGAGAGGCAGCGAAAGGAAGAAGCTTCTGCGTTTCTTCGCTAAAAAGCAAGCATCAACATGTAAGGGGACTTACCGAAGTGTAAAGGTGTCCAATCATTTGTTAGTAGCAAGCAGTTGTTGCTTCTCCATATATGTGACCCTCTCCTAGTCACAACTTCATAATAAAAAATTACCTGCATTGTTCTACTTCATAAATAGGATTCTTGCCCCCCTTTTGACCTCCAATCTTTAGCCATACAACTCATGAAAACCACACTATACCAGATATTAGGGAGGACGACTACTACGGTGAGGGTTGGCTGTATTATGCTACATTCATCTTGGGTGTGGGCATTTACCTCGTTCGCCTCCACATGCGCCTGGGTCTCGAGAACACTCGTTGATGCACGGGGATAGGGGAACAGGGGGATTACGTGCTAGGTGATAACCTCCTCATCATTGTACTACGCTTGGTCAGCCAACTCACCAACTACGTCTATCACGCCTACGAAAATACCTCGGTATGGGACACTGACGAGAATATTCTCGCTCCTGTAGGCCTCACTGCCCAGATGTACTACTGGATTGAATGGGTCGGTCAGACCACCATAGGGGGGAGCACCCCTGAGACGAGCGAGATCGAGGGCGATTCCAATGATAGCACTTAGCATGGACATGAATACCTAGGTGACTTCACTTCACCATCAACTAACATAATTATCCTTGATTCATTATAGTCAAGTCACTCAAATTTAAAGGATTACAACCTATGCTCAAGGGTTATTAGTTTGAAGGATAATTTAGAAGTCACCAGTCTCAAATGTTCACAGGAAAAAAATTTCATAACAAAACATTTTAACAAATCTTATTGAAATTTTATAAGCTTTGAGCAAAAATATAACAAAAAATATATTGAAATTTGCTAGTTTTTAAAACTGTCTCTTTTCAAATGTAAAGGTTAATTTCCAATTTTTGTCATTCAATTGATATTAAAGCTAGGTTTTTCAAGAGGTCATCCAAGCTATTTTCGATCATTTCTAAAGAGCATTATTATAGATTTTTTCTAACATGGCACTTCATTTTGAAGGTTTATTTCTCTCGTCAAGGAATTGCAAAACCCCCTTTGAAATGGTTTTTGCCTTGACATCTTCTCTAAATAGCATCCATTAACGCTATTGCTAATCCTAGCTCATTGATTACTAAGGTATACCACTTATGGTAAACGTCGACATCCTCAATGCCTCCTCATCATGCCGCTCCCAAACACCATAACTCATGCTTTCAACTGTCGATACATGCAATTCCCTTACAAACACAAGATAAAGGTGCCATTAAAAAGATCCCTCAATCTTGGGGCTCTGATCGACTATGGTCCTTAGCACTTTGCCCTCTTCACGTCCACTTATGACATGAATGTATTGGCTTCTCAACATATCCATAACAATTTTCCCTATAAGATAACTTTCCCAAGTGGAAGATTCATCTTCATCATGCAAGATGATTGTGATTTGGTACTATATAACACTTGGCCATCATGCGATACAATGACTTCTCTCTAGAATTGTGGTGAGATTTGCTTTCAAAAGGGCACCAATTGCTTTGTTCGCATCAACTTGGATATGGCACTTTTGCCAGGTATGATGGATTGGGAAATCTCTTGTGGTTTACACCAACAAAATGCACTAGTCATCCGGGTTGTTGGTCAGACACAACTCTCAAAGTTCAAGATGATGGGGATGTCATCCTTTCCCTCCTTAACATAGGCATTGCCATTTGGCACACCAACACTATTCAGTGTCCAAATGCGGATCACTAGGTATCCCTCGAGATGTGTTTGGTTGTAAAGGTTATGCCTACTCTTTCAAGTAAACAGGAGCTATAATATAGAATGACTATGTGCTTGTACTTATCCATATCCCTATTTAAATACCTTTCAATGAGTAATTTCATGATACTCACAAACATTCATAATGATCTAACGTCATTTATATTGTGGAACATGCACATTCTCTCATTTTTGTGCACTCATTGCATAAAATTGGACCAAGAGTTTGTGAATCATAATGCTTACACCATGAATGGCTATTTGGTATGGTCCACAACTTTACAAAGAACTGTAATACATTAGGGGGGAATTGGGGTCTCAAAAGGGCCTCATAAGGAATTGATTAGGGAATGCTTAGTGGGCTAATGGAACGGGGCTTGGAGTGTCCCAAAGAGGCCTAACTAGTCCAACCTAGGTGGGTTAAGCCCACATTTGAGCCCACCTCTCCCCCCATCAATGCCTCCCTCCCTCTATCTCCCTCCCCCTCCTCCCTCCCTCCTCCCTCCCTCCTGCCCTCTACCTCCCTCCCTCCTTCTCCCTCTCCTTCTCCCTCCCTCCCCCTCCCTCCTCCTCTCCCCTCCGCCATCTTGCTCCTCCTCCTCCCTCCTCCCTCTCCCTTCCTCCTCCTCCTTCTAGCTCCTCCTCCCTCCTTTCTCTCCCCTCCTTCTCCCTACTCCCTACTCCCTCT
This sequence comes from Dipteris shenzhenensis, assembly GCF_047967505.1. Lineage (NCBI taxonomy): Eukaryota > Viridiplantae > Streptophyta > Polypodiopsida > Gleicheniales > Dipteridaceae > Dipteris > Dipteris shenzhenensis. The sequence goes on along the minus strand of NC_141614.1, from coordinate 8,454,289 downwards.
CCTCTGCTCCTCCCTCCTATAGAATCTCTCCCCTCCTCCTCCCTCTTATAGCATCTCTCTCCTCCTCCTCCGTTTTGCAGTAGCTCCTTCCCTCCCTTCTACACCTGTCACCCTACTCTCCTCCTCCTCTTCCTCTTTCCCTGATTTACTTCTCCTCCTCCCTCTTCCTTGCTACCCTCTCCCTCTCATTGCTCCATCTTTGCTAGCTCTCCCCTACATTTTAGCCTACATCACTGATACCTCTCTTTGAGTACTCATGGCACCATTGAAGGACATATCCAACAAGTACCATGTGAACCTACAACTGGAGGCATAATATTCAAGCACACACCATTTGGGATATAGTGGAACTCCTCAAAGTGTGCTCCACAGTCTTCCATTGCAAGGGAAGAAGTATCTTGGCCTTTCGGTGGATGGAAACTTATATCCTTTAGAGCCTGCCACCCAAAAGAATTGTCCTTTTTATATAGTGCATGATGTTGTTCGATTTGTTGGCAATGGACATGCTGGATTTCTCGATTATCGCAATCGATTGAACCATTCTCAGATATTGGCTATGCAAGCAAGCGAGGTGCAGAGAGCCCAAGCAGAAGAACTTGCACATTTGGGAAATATTACTATTGTGGCAATGCATAGTAGTATGCAGGATCTCTAATTGCAAAACAAAGAACTCAGTGACAAAGCACGTGCACTAGACTTGGAGCAACATGAATTGGAAGAATCAATCTAGAAGCTCACTAAAAGCAAACAAGATTTGGAAAGGTCTATCTATGGACAAGTTCAACGTGTTGTGGAGAAGGAACAAGAGAAGTTGATAGAACGAGTTTAAAAGTTGAAGGGAACACCTTTGGGACTGAAGGAGATGTAAAGACATTTGCAATCTATGGATGCATTGTCAACCAATAGTGGTTCTCGAAAGAGGAGAATATGGGCTGCAAGGTTAGTTCCCCAAATTTTCAATAAAATTTCTTACTCCAAAATATTCATGGTGTTGCATTGTTTCCACTAAGACTCATTTGTACTCTACTTTAGGAATTTCATGGAGGATGTGATGGGAATAATGGAAATGGATGATAGTGATCCTTCATATGTTCATAGAAGTTTAATAAAGGCAAGTGATGTTATTGAAGTGTTGAAGGACCCTAGACAAAAAGGGCTACGTGAACAAGTTGCTAGAGAGGTAATGGAATTCAAGGGCCTCGTGCAAGCAAAGGAGGTGCTTGGAGCTTGTGATACTGCTGGTGTAAGTCATGAAGCTTACAACTCTGTTTTTAATTTTCAAGTCTTCTACGGCAAAAAGGTATAAGATATCTATAATGCCATTGCCAACACCGTGGTCTGTAAGGCTTGCACATCAAGAAACAAACCAATGTGCTAGAGAAAAGCTTGGAGGATACCATTGTGCAAGTGGCACAATGACTTGGAAGAGTAAAAAGAAATTTGGCATCCAAACGTTTGAGATGAATTCTTTCAATAATGCTTACGTGGATGTAGAGAATTTGCAGAGAGCCATGGTCAAATTTTATGGGATGAGAGAAGAAGGTAAGAGAAATTCCCTCTTCGCATTCAACTTTATTTCTTCTCGTTTCTATATCCTACTAAATTTCTCTTTCATTGTATAGATGGCAAGCTAGTATTTGTTATAAAAATTAATGAAGCTTAGTTGGAAAAAGAGCACAAGCTAGAGAGGGTGAGCATTTGTATTATGAATGACGCCTTGCGTTTTGCTCAAGGGGATGAGGAAGTTGAGCAGGGTTTCTCAGTCCAATCTGAGAAGGACATATGGTGGCTTGCAGCCTTTGAGATCCCAAAGGAGTACCATGAGATATTGAAGTGGGTTTTAAGAGAGCCAACATCCCATCGATTATTCAAAGACAAGAGGTAGGGCAAACATTAATAGTGGATGGGCATGGAAAGTTGAATGGCATCTGGTTGGTGATTTGAAGACCCTCAAGTGCTTGTATGGTTTTGATACAGGTGCAGATGCAAAATGGACATGCTTGTATTGCACCCACTCTTAGAAGATGCAAAAGGGAAGCCGATAGTGAAAAAATGGCATCCTTTCTTGCAGCCCTTGATCGTCACAAAAAGGATCCTAAGTGGGATCCCATTCTACCAATTCCATTGGAGCAGGTACACGTGTGTACTTTGCATGCTGAACTGTGTATACTTGATAAGTTACTCTATCTCCATCTAGTTTATTCTTGGAATTTGAGGCCACAGCAAGTATCTGCACAATGCATTGCAAAAGCTGAAGAATTTCTCTCACTAATGGGACTTCACGGAGGCAATGTGAAGCTTAATCAGGACAAGAAACAATCAGGAAAGACACAAAATCTTCCTGCTAAAGTGTCCATGGGTGGAGGAAAGGCATACAGAAATAAAAACATACATTAGCTCAAAGCACCCTAGGTTGGGAGTACTAGAAAGCTTTGCGTGAGCGCATTACAAATCAAGCTTCACATCCACGAATTGCTACTTTGACAGCAAAACTGTGGACAAAGCTTGATGCATTTATAAAGTTGCTTATACAAGGTCAAATAGATGAGCTTTATTATGAGAGATTCAGGACAGCATTGGGAGAATTCATATCATTGATGGTAGAAGCATGGGGGGAGTCACATATTACACATTACATGGTAATCCTCCTTAGGTTGAAATTTGGTGCTTTAAACTTGAGTCAGTTTATGCTTGTAATATGATGTTTTTCTTTATAGCATATTCTTTATTCACATGCACCATGGTTTATGGAGCAATGGGGCTCTCTATCCAATTGGAATACTCAAGGAATGGAGAAATCGCACTACAGAGCAAAGGCAACATACTTCAAGAATACATGGCATGGGGATGGTATTACACGAAGCAATGCACTACACGAAATGCACTAGTTTTATAGATGTCTAGAGGCCAGGACTCTCAAGCACGATAAGGTAGAGGCCTCAAGTCATGCAAAAGCGATTCAACATGTCAAGAAGACAAGGATATGTGCTGCTTGGAAGTCCTCAACAGGGAGCCAAGGGTTTGCACTTTGGTTGCAACGTAGAGTTAAATAGGGGAGGTGTTGGGTCCTAAGAGAACCCCAAATGTAAAATGTTTGATATATAAAGTTAACATTATTTTGAGTCAATTATAGATTACAAAATTCACAAATTTGTTTGGAAATTGTAGAATTGCATGTGCGACATGGCAGGGCAGAGGGGTCAGTGGGTTGGGAGGGAGGGTGGTGAAGATTAAGCATTACCAAACTAGCGACAAAAGACTAGGGGGGAGGGGGTGTACTCAAAATCCCCTCATCTAAAAGGGCCTATAAATAAAAACGCGAAAGTGCTTAGAAAAGACTATATAAAGCACTTCAAAACCCTAAAATCACTCACCTCTATGGCACAAGTTAAACAAATTGCTAGACCCACTGGACACCGTTTAGATGCTACCTGCTCTCCTCCTCATAACTCCATGGCCTCCGAACACACTGCAAGCCCCAGTGGCCAAGAGGACAATGATTGGCAGGAATCTGAAGGCGGTTCTCATCATCAGGAGTCCCAACAATGCGAGTCCCCCCCATCCGACTCTCATAGGGGTTCCCAGGGTTCTGAGCACCATGAGGAATCCTAGCACGATGAAAGATCCAAGCACGATCAGGGGTCCTGTCAGTCCTTCCACACAACTAACCGTGGAAGTAGAGATGTCTCCCAAGAGGGAAAAAATAGTCCAATCAATCGTGATCAACTACTCCCTTCGTGGGGTCTTGGCATGGAGCATCTAGACCAACAAGGGGAGCAAGAAAGGCAAAGTGAGGAGATGGAGAGATTAAAGGGGCCACAACAAGAGGAAGTATTTGGCGGGCTTGCAAATATAATGAACCTTGGCCCTAATCCTCCAACCAAGTAGACTGCACAAAAGAGCACCATCAACCCTCTGTGCCCAGAGATTGTCACATATGAGGAGCCTCTAGTATGAGCTACGCAAGAGCCTCAGCCTGTTGTCTTACAACCTCCTTAAAAGGGAAAGGGACCAAGGAAAAAGAAGACCCCTAGGTGTGACAAGCCACCTCGAAGGACCCGCTAGACACAGGAAGAGGAGTTTGAAGAGGAGATTGCAAGGGAGGAGAGGAGAAAGAAGTTCAAAGTGGACAAGCGGCCATGGAGCCATGTCCAAAGGCTGGTGCAAGGTCCCCCAAAGATTAAGAGGCACAAAAAATCAGGCATGAAGGCACTTCAAGAGATCCGCAAGTTCCAAATCACTGTGGACAATCTCATTCCCTGTGCACCCTTCCAACATGTTGTATGTGAAATAGCATAGCATTACAAGGATGATGTGCATTTCACTTCAGGCGCTATGGGAGCAATTCACGAGGCAATAGAGTAGATGATAGTAGGTCTTTTTAAAGACACAAACTCATGTGCTATCCATGCCAAAAGAATAATAGTAATGGACAAGGACCTTGCACTCACCAAGCGCATCCGCTCCGATCCCTCCCTTAGGCCCTAGATGTTGTTCAGGTTCATTTGGTGTAATCTAAATCATTTTGTAAATATCTACCCTTTGAAGCCAATGTATAAAAGATATTTTTATGTTCTATTACTATTCCCATGTTATTATACATGTTATGTGATACTTTCCATCAGTTTATGCAAGTTTAATGTGAATTTGAGTGGTCAAATGATGTTTTTTGCCTGTGGCGCAGAAGGGAAAAGTGTTTGGCATCATGTGAGGAGCACAAAAGGTCAAAACCCACTATGGCACGTATGGAACCTATTTGACCAAGTTAAAAGGCTCCATACATGCCATAGCGGGTTTTGACCTTTTTTATCTCCTCGCATGATGCCGAACACTTTTCCCTTTTACACCACAGTGAGATTCTTACTGGATTGCTTATAAATGACCATTATAGCACAAAAATTTATCTGATAGCATGCTTTTGAATAGAATAGTGTGAACATATTAATGCCAACAATTAAAGTTACAAAATACAATGACAGTATAAAATAAATTTTGTAAAAGAACACAAAATTGGGACACTATATAAAAAGTATATCTGTATTAATATAAAATAAAAGTTATGTACAATAAGGCTTCACAACCTTTCTCTCTGCTCTAAAACACTAAGAACATTGGGCTCTAAATTCCCAAATACACTCCTAGCTTTAAACCTAGTCCATAGAGCATCAACGCTTTTGCCGTTGCTAGCTAGGGACATGGTTGCTACCGTCAATGCCATACATTGAAAATTGGTTCCAAAAGCATTGAGGGTAGCCATGCGGTTCACCAAAATGACCTTGTCAGCATTGTGATTGATATCAGCATGAGCAATCACTCCTGACAAGGCCTTGTAGTTTAGAAGGTCATCACTGCCATGTGGAGAAAAGTTTTTGTGGATAACCACAAAGCGCCCTTTTGCTTGGCCAAGGTAATGAGCCAATGAGTGATCTCAACCGAAGCTACTACGAACAAGGCATTGCTGAGATGAGAAGAGGTTGACCTCAAATGCCTTCTGCAACAGTCCAACATTACATTAGAATGTTGATAAAGCAAAATTATACCAAGAGAGAAGAAATTCAAAGCTCATATTTTCTTACCACTGTCAAAGAAGATATCGTAGTGGAAGTGGGAACACCCAGGTATGAGGAAGAACACTAGGAGGGCAAGCAGCCTCCAACACACAGTATATTCCATACTAGAAGGAAAAAGATAGTACATCCACCAAGTGAACACACTAAAAAAAACTAAAACCACAAGGATAAGACCTAACTGGACTGATAAGAACCAACCATGGGTATGAACCATGGTTTGACTCCTACTAACTACTAACACACCAATGATAGTGCCGATAGGCATATCCAGCTATCTGTAACATATCTCTAGGATAGCATACCCGAGCTTATCTTCCAACACTCCCCCTCAAGCTCAAGTAGGGAGTAAGACACCAAGAAGCTCTCGAAAGCATATGAGCTCATCTTTAGCCAAGGACTTGGTAAAGATATCTGCAACCTGATCTTCAGTCCGAATATCAATGAAGTCAACTTGCCTCATCAACACCATCTCTTTGATGAAATGGTAGTGTACCTCAATATGATTTGTTCTAGCATCATGATATATGGGATTACTTGCCAACTGGACACACTACTCATGTTATCACAGTATAGTTTGACTAGCTTATCCACATGTAATCCCAAATCCTGCAACAACTTCTGAAGCCAAGCAATCTCACATGCAGCCAATGCTGCACCTCTATACTTAGCTTTTGTACTAGACAATGCCATTGCGGGTTGCTTTTTGCTACTCCAGCTAACCATAGCACTTCCAAGGCTGAATGCATAGCCACTAGTGCAGGATCTTCTGTCATATGCACATCTTGCCCAATCTACATCTGTGTATCCAGCCAGATCTATTTCCTTACCATATGCATAAAAGAGCCCATGTTCATATGTAGCCTTGACATACCACATAATCCTCCTCACTGCATCCAAGTGAGGCTTTCGTGGCTTCTGCATAAATTGATTAATGAGTCCCACAACATATGCCAAATCAGGCCTAGTGATAGTCAAATATATCAAGCTACCAACCATCTGCCTGTACATGGTAATGTCCTCAATATCAGCTCCAAAATCAGCCATAATCTTCAAGTTTTGCTCCAAAGGTGTATCCATAGGTTTGCATTCCTTCATGCCAAACCTCTCCAACATATTCAAGGCATACTTCCTCTGCATAAGCCAAATGCCATCAAGTGTTCTCAACACCTCTATGCCAAGAAAAAACTTCAAATCTCCCAAATCCTTCATGTCAAACTCCATTTTCAGCATGCTCTTAATTCCAGCAATCCCATCATTATCACTGCCAGTCAAAATCAAATCATCAACATATATAACCATCACAACATAACCGGTATCTGTCTTCTTCACAAACAATGAGTGATCAGCCCTGCCAACCATAAAACCAAGACTTTGCAAGTATTGACTGATCCTCTCATTCCAGGCTCGTGGAGCTTGCTTTAGCCCATACAAGGCTTTCTTCAATCTGCAAACATGTGTTGCAAAAAATCAGGATGGACATATCCTTCTGGTTGTGACATGTATACCTCTTCCTACAAATCACCATTGAGAAAGGCATTCTTAACATCCATTTGCTGTAATTTCCATCCTTTTGCAGCAGTTAAAGCAATTACCATCCTCACAGTAGCCATCTTTTCAACTAGGCTAAAGGTTTCCTCATAATCTAAACCATACTTCTGTGCATAACCCTTTGCGACCAGCCTTGCCTCATACCTTTCTACTGATCCATTAGACTTGCATTTCACTTTGTATACCCATTTACATCCAATGGGTGTCTTTCTTGCAGGAATCTCAACCAAATCCCAAGTCTGATTCAAGGCAAGGGCATCAATTTCTTCATCCATGGCTATCTGCCATTGCTCATCATGCATAGCATCATTGAATCTAGATGGCTCTGTATGTCTTACAACTTTTTCCATGTATGCACAGTGTTTTGCCACAAACCTAGTGTATGTCAACCTGTCAAAAGGGTATCTTACCCTTTGAGATCTTCTCACAAACTTTCTAGACATTGACTTGTCAGCTTCTCCTCTCTCATGAGGCACATACTTGCTGTTTTTCACACTTGGTGTGGAAATAGAAGGAATGTCCAATTCACTATCCAAACTGTCGTTACCAGAAGAATCATAACCTAAATTAGATGGTCCAGGGGGCATATCAACCTCAATCTTAGGCACTGAAACAATCTCATTCACCTTGTTCTTCCCTTTATCTCTCCCCCTCACTGACATAGAGGTGTCAATGGTGGAAGAATGCAACCTGCCTCTGACCAAGGACTCACAGTGGAATCACCACTGGCTATAGGTCCTGACATAGAAGTAGTATGTGGCTAATTCTTATCATTCAGTTGAGCATCCAAGGCTTGATGTGGAACCACTTTATCAGGTTTGCCATACCAAGATTCCATCTCATCAAAGATAATATCACGGCTGATCAAAGTCTCCTAGTAGAGGGATTGTAACACTTATAGCCTTTTCGGTCTTGAGCATAGCCTATAAACACACATTTTTCAGCCTTCAGATCTTATTTTCTCCTCTTCTCATCCGGTATATGCACATATGCCAAGCTGCCAAACACTTTTAAATGACTGACATCAGGCTTCTGTTGATACAATTTCTCATATGGTGTGAGCATATGAATGCCAGTAGTAGGAGTGTGATTCAACACATACACTACAGTTGCAAGTGCTTCTACCCAATAATAATCAGGTAAGTTCTTTTCATTCAACATGGCTCTACCACACAAACCAATCACCCCATTCTTATGTTTAGCCAGTCCATTTTGCTGTGGTGTATATGGGCATGTAAGCTCCCCTCTAATCCCATGATAGGCCAAGAAGTCATCAAATTCATTGGACAGATATTCACCTCCATTATCTGACCTTAAGCATGTGATATATGACCCAAACTCCTTTTCAACATGTTGCTTGAAACGCTTGAAGGCAGGCATAACCTCATCCTTATGTTTCAAAAAATATAGCTATGTATACTGGCTGAAATCATCAATAAATGTGACATAATATGATGAACCTCCCATGGAGGTAGTTTGAGCTGGTCCAGACATCAGTGTGAATCAATTGCAAGGGTCTATTACTTTTCCATATGCCTAGTAAATGGCAATCTGGATTGCTTCCCGAATTGGCATGCAGGACATACATGCTCTAAAGCATTATACTTAAACTTTGGTAGGCCAACAGGCTAACAACAATGGCTTTATGTTGCATAGTTTTTAGCTTCTGAATATTAGTATGACCAATGCATTTGTGCCAAATTTCCAAGTCCTGAACAACACCCATACCATGGGTGAACATGGCAACCTTCGATTCCGATATGCCTGCATCTAAAATCAACATTCTTCCTTGTCTTTTCCCTTTTGCAATAAGTTTGCAGCCATTATCAAATTCTTTAATGAAATAGCCATGTTTATTAAACCACACCTGCAAGTTTTGCTCAGCCATTTGCCAACGGACAACAAATTCTTCATGATAGAAGGGACATGCAACACATCAATCAATTTCTTAGTTTGGCCATCATGAAAGGCAAAGGTACAACACCCGTATGAGTAATGTCATGCTAAGTATCATCACCAGTGCAAATAGATCCATGTAGTCCAAGAGTCATCTGTTCAAACCACTCACCATGTGGTGTCATATGGTTAGATGCTCCTGACTCTATGTACCACACATCCTCAAAGCCATCATCAGTAGGTTTATGATCTTGTACATACGTCATCGCAAACAACTGGTCTGCAGGTGTGTCATGTGTATGACTTGAAGAAGTGAAATGACCTTGTTGATTTTCCCTTCCTCTCTGATTCGCTTGATTCTTCAAGAAATCCCTGGCAATATGGCCAATCTTCCCACAGTAATGGCATACCTTGTCCTTATTGGGCTGATCCACATGGTGAGGTGGCTGCTAAGCCCCTCTACCTCGTGATCTAGATCTCCCCTTACCTCGGAGAGATCCTCCTTCTCTATGAGGCTGATTTTGATTACTCCAATTATGGGGCTTGAGCCTGTGATGTATATCTAACATCACCTCTACCATGAGAGGCACTCTTGCCTCTACCACCTCTACCTCTCTGATTAGAGTAAAAAACATCATCTCTATTTCTGGAGCTACTAGCACTAGTATTCAGCCCAAGCTTCACTTCTTCATGTATCAAAAGAGCAACCAGTTCATTGAAATTCGGCATATCTGGCCTCACCGAAATGGAAGTGTCAAAAGACTTATATTCACGACCAAGTCCATTCAAAGCGACTGCAACCATGTCATCATCATCTTAGAAGCATCAATAGAAGCTAATTGATCAGCTATGGTTTTGATTTCATTCACATAGTCCTGTATTGTTTTACCCTGCCTTGACATATTGTTGAACTTTTGCTTTAGCTAAATTTTCTTAGCACTTGTAGTTGTGCCATAATATCTTGTCAAGATATCCCATGCATTTTTGGGAGCCTTGCAGTTTAGAATTTACATAACCATGGCATCTCAAATAGATATTGAAAAGTGAAGCACCCTTCGTGCTCTTTCCAGCCAAGCTTTATGATTCTTAACTTGTTCTGCAATAGCATTTCTTTCGGGAAAATTAGGCTCTTTCTCATCACCTATAACCAAATCCCAATAGCCTTTTTCAATTAAAAAGTTCTCCATTCTAAATTTCCAAATGGGATAGTTATGGTAATCTAATTTCTCACCAACAATCAGGATGATATTATCAAACCCACTTGCATTTGCCATAGTTACAAAAAAATAGATTCCTACAACTTTTTATTGTTTTTGACTATTAATATCTTTCACACCTTAGCGTGGATGCAAATACTACCAAAAGCAAAAATGTAGCTAGTGCATGGCTCTACAAACTTCCAGTTTAGTGTAGATCCAAATTCCTTAAGGATTTTCTGATATCTGCTGTTGAAAACAGCCACCTACACTCTTTTGACTGCAGACCACCAGTCCAAAAACTTCCATTTACCACTGCACAACTGATCAACTGGAAACAAAATGGCACTTTGCTCCTTTCAGTGGCAAGGCAAAGCAACACACCAACCAATAATGACAATCAAGGTGTCCAATAATGCCTCACAATATTCCAACAGTTAATCACTAGCAGCTCATAGCATGAGCAAACAACAATCAATATGTAGCTGGAATCAGGCATAAAAAGTACAACCGCTTGCTAGGCATCAAGATCCTCAAACCAACCACTATATTAGAGCAAGATCAAAGGAATTTGATCTATTGAAAATATTCAAATATCACTACAAAATCATGCATCAACCATGGACCATATCAGGCCCCAAGATGCATCCACCAGAAGTATGTCACTAGCATAGGATCACCCGACAATACGACAACAGATAAGCATAACCTCATGCATAGTAAGGAATCAACCACTGTCAACCACTATCTATGTAAGTGTATGTTCCTGCAAGAAAACCTATCCCCAGGCACAAATCTACCACACCTTAAGCGTTGGGCTATGCCAATCCTTACAATAAAATGAATAAGAAAAATGAGTGTAGTGTAGAGAAACAAGGCACCTTTATTTCTTTTTCAACTATAAGTGGCAGCCAATCTGTTGAGAATCTTCAAGAGGTCTTCTTCCCTTAGCCTCGAAGCTTTGATAGATCATCTTCAACAAACTTGAGCAGATGCAACTTCCACAGCTTCAATATGCTAGATTTCTTCATAGGAATTTTAAAACGACAATTTGGAGACATAAACGATCAAATTCGGCCCAAAAAGCAGTAGACCCAAGTCCAAGGTACCTGAAATTACTCAAAGCGGCGAAATTGAGTAATATAGAGTATTCATTTCCAAAATTTTGACGTCGTGACCAAAAACTACCTATAGAAGGGAGGACAACCTAGGAATTCTTCAACACAAGCTTAGCACGTCTCTCTTATCCTCAAAAACGACCAGGGTTCTGTCTCAACACACCACTCTATCATAGTAGCTCACCCATAAGCATTGAAGTGCTTTGATACCATTTCAAAGAAGATAGCGTAACGGAAGTGGGAACACCCAGGTATGAGGAAGAACACTAGGAGGGAAAGCAGCCTCCAACACACATTCTATTCCATACTAGAAGGAAAAAGACAGTACATACACCAAGTGAACACACTAAAAAGAACTAAAACCACAAGATAAGACCTAACTAGACTAATTAGAACTAATCATGGGTATAAGCATGGTCTGACTAACACACCAATCATAGTGTCGATAGGCATATCTAGCTATCTGTAACATATCTGTGGGATAACATACCCGAGCTTGTGTGCCAACAATCACTATGCAGTCGTCATGCTCAATCCCTTCCTCTTTGTCAATGAGGATGAATCCAGAGGCCTCCTACTATCCAAAGTGAGATGTGGAGGCTTCTTTTGGAACATCAGGTAGGTTGGAGTAGATTGATGTCTCTGCATCTTTGATTTTGGCTAGTGTTAAAGAAAGAACCTCTTCTATTGAATCATATGCTCCCAAAAACCCAGGCTCTTGCATAATCGTGTCCACCTTGTATCCAGTCAGGACACCAAGAGCTTCGTCTTCCCGAGACCAAACATAACCTCGATGTCATGGAGAAAGAGGTATTGTTCTCCACCGATAAGAAGGGGAGCAAGAAACCATATCACTATTGCAGGGCCAACAAAGTTGGTGCCGAGGTGGATGGAATTTTAGAAGTAGAATGGGGTTTAGGAGGTCGCTTGAGCACTTCCAGGGCCAATGTAGCTTCCCGCTCCTCAACTTCTTTATCTATGGGCTCTTCATTATAGATGTTGGGCTCATCTACAAAAATAAGAGGATCGAAAAGGGGAAGGCTAGGGTCAAGGCTTGAGGTCGAGTCCTCCACTTCCATTTGTCCCTCCTGGAGAAGGAAAATAAAGGTCATTTCCTAGGATAGGAACCTGTTTCCTGTGTTTCCCATGACTCCACATGCTAAGACATCATCAGTGTGCACCTCCCTAAACCCTAGGGATGTGAGCTCGAAAGCGATCTAAATGCTTCACAAACTTGGGTCCTTAATTGAAAAAGTACTTCAAATAATCAATTGGTACCCATCTTTTTGTAGACTCATCAAGTTGATATGCAAAACTCGCGATGTGGTCTTGCATGTACTTGATGAGGTCTTCAAAATAATATGGGGCTCCCAAGTAGGTGCCTAGGACATCTATGCTCTTATCAGAGACTGGAAATAACTCCTCTATATCAACCAATGGAGTAGGGGAGATGAAATCATGGAAGGCAAACTTAGTAGAATCCATGGTAGTTTGGTAGCTAGGAGAACTATGGCTATGATAGCGAAACTTTGAAACTAAAGTAACTTTATAACCTATATATACCCAAATGTTCTAAATATAAATAATAAAATGAATTATAATTTTTTGGGGAAAAACTTGACATTGACATCAAACAAAACCATTCAAAACATCAAAATTAATTGCATCACTATTAATTGGAAAATGTCAAAATCCACAATTGTTCCACCCCACATTGTTTACAATCTTCAATATTGTAGGAGGGATAAAAGTGGCACTATGGATGCACTTCTCTGCACACTTTCCTATGTTTTCACCATTTAAGGTAAAGTGAAAGGACTCAGACATGCCATCCTCCATGACCAAGCACAAACTTATGCTTTCTCTCTTTTTCTCTTATGCTTATATGCTCATGCATAAGCATAAGCATGTGCTTTCTTTCTTTTTCTCTTATGCTTATGCTCTTTTCCTCTCTTCTTTTTTCCCTCTTTCGATCTCTTTTCCCCTCTTCCTTCTCTTCTTTTTTCCTCTTCTTTTTCCCCTCACTGCCCTCTCTTTTCCCCTCTTCCTTCTCTTATGCTTATACTCTTTTCCCCTCTTTCAATCTCTTTTTCCCCTCTTTCAATTTCTTTTTCCCCTCTTTCAATCTCTTTTCCCCTCTTCCTTCTCTTATGCTTATGCTCTTTTCCCCTCTTCTTTTTTCCTTACCCTTGTATTCTCATCATTGTTAGAGTCAAGGGGGAGCCAATTGCTACTTGTTTTCTTCCAATGCCTATATTGGAAAGAAAATATAACATTTGGTGGGAGATGTAGTACTTGACAACCACATTGTCCTTACATACATGGCATTGAAATAGATCACCCTTTTGTTCACCTGACCTGCTTCCCCAATTCACCCCAAGCAATTCCCCAAGGGCAGTCTCATGTAGGCACTTGCATGACCACATGGTTTTTGTTCTGTGCATTTGGATATTCTAAAAACAAGAAGCAAAAATGTGCAAAGGCATAAACCAAGAAAACCTTACCCATTTAGAGCCAAATGTAAACTTCATGGCCATGCCCACATCCTTTGCAATCTTTTCCTTGTATGATTGCATTGTTCTTGTGTCCACCATGTTGCAATCCATGTCTTCAAGTTGTGGTGTTACAATGCATTGAAGATGGCCATAGCTTGATGCCATCCTTGGAATAATGTACTTAGAATTATACCAATAGATATTTCTCTATTTCAAAGAAAAGGACTTCTCTCTAGCATGCATTTGCCTTCATAAATCCTCATGAATGGCAGTAAACTTACCTAAGAAGCACTCGATTGGCTCCTACTCCTCAAAGTCTAAAGGAAATACATCTGCTATGCACAAGTGCTATTTTAAAATAAAATTTCAAACTGACTCATTACACTGGCGCTATTTCAAAGTACAATTTCAAACCGACTCATTACACTTAGAAATCTTACACAAAATGTAGACTTACAATGTGATGGTATTGTCAATTGATTGCTTGATAGAGGAAGGTGCATATCCTTCCCCATGTAGATGTGTTGCACCTTTGCAAGCCATCCGTTCTTCCCAAGCTTGTGAACTTCATGATGCGGCCCTTCCATTCATGTAAAAGATCACCTCTTTTGCTCTTGGGAAGATTATCTGGACCCTTGGCAGATCCTCTCATGACTATCCAATCATTCAAGCTATAGGTGCAAGGCACCCATTCACCCAGTGGATTTTTGCTCCTGTGGGACACAGAGTACATGTGTGGTCTCCTCACCATGCTTGTAGAGAGGTCACAATAGCAATAGTGGACTAGAAAGTGCAACTTGGAGGGAGAGAGTAGCTCCAATAGAGGGAGACAGAGGGAGAAGGTACAGAGGGTACAGTTGAAGATTGAGCTCCAAGAGGTGCTATAGCTAGGAATGGAGGGAGAGAGTAGAGGAGGATGAGCAGCTACTCTAGGAGGTGTTCTAGCTAGGAATGGAGGGAGAAAGAGCAGAGGGGGATGAGCAGCCACTACAGGAGGTACTGTAGCTAGGAATGGAAGGAGAAAGAGAAAAGGGGGATCAACAGCTGCTGTTGTAGGAGGTGCTGTAACTAGGAATGGAGAGAGAATGAGCAGCTACTACAAGAGGTGCTAGAGAGGGAGAAAGACAGTGGACAAGAGGAGGGGGAAGAGAAGCTGCCAAATGAGTTCCCACATTTGAAAAATCGAGGGAGAATGGAGCTGGACCAAGGATTTCATATTCACGTAATCACGGAATCATTTCTTGCATGTGTGCACACTACATTTCATGTAATTAAAAAAATTTCATTGAAATCATTTCCATGAGTGCATTGAAATCATTTGCATGCGTGCATTGAAATCATCTGCATTTGCATTTCATGCATGTATAGGGTGGGGGTTATTGTTAGATGCCTGCCTACTCACTATTGTGTGGCAACTATAGCTATTTGCTAGTGTCAAGTGGGAAAGCTTTCCACACACACAGAGAAAGATCTAATCGCAAGCATGGCCTCAACCGCCAACACTAAGCAAAAAGTAGGGGAAGAGCTAAGTAAGGGCGAGCACAAGAGAGTGATGAGGAGCATTCAGGATGCCTTTTTTATTAGGGTGTGCAACATGGAGGAGAGTGAGATGGAATCAATTGTATCTAGTTTAGAGGGAGTTAGCACTATGAAGAGGAGAATTCTTGGTGATGCTAAGACCAATTTGCAGTTTGAAGGTCAGGATGACCTTGTAAGCCACGTGCAGTAGTGGGAAACAGATGCCATGCTTTGGGTTGATAGCTTTATTGGGAATGCAGAGACCCGCTTCAACAAAGCATGCAATGCACTCTTGCACAAGATTTTGATGCCTTCAAATTGACACAATGGATGAGTGTATGGACCAAGCACAAGAGTAAGGTCGTTGCATCAGATCGCCATGTCATAGTGGCTAAGAGCTAAGAAAAGAAGGCTACAACAACTTATGGGTGAGCTACGTCCTTCGCTGCAGGAAGTGCATTTTTCTTGGATATGGTGATTCATGCGAGATGGGATACCGATTGTGGGATCCATAGGCCAGGAAGATAGTATGCAGCCATGATATTATCTTTAATGAGGACAAGATGCACAAGAATCCAAAAAGACTGTTGAGATATGCAAACAACCACCATCTGAGAGGCATGCACAACCTTTTCCACATGATGCAGGGCATGGACAGGCCCATAGATCGTGAGGTGAGAGAGCCACATCTAGGTGGACAACCTCAGGTTATGCAGGAAAATCAGTTGGGACAGCAAGATGCTCATGGTGAGCAAGTGTTGAGATGTTCCACTAAATTCTCACAACCTCCATAGAGATATGCTCCATCTCTAGATTATGTCATGTTGATAAATTTGGTGAGCCTTCATGCTTTGAGGATGCTATGTCTAGGAATGACAAGCATAAATGGGAGAAGGCTATGTAGTTAGAGATGGATTCTTTGATGAAGAATGCTACTTGGGATTTGGTTTATTTGCCCAAAGGAAAGCATGCATTGCCATGCAAATGGGTTTATAAGTTGAAGATGTCCCCAGCAGATGCATTGCCTAAGTATAAGGCTAGGTTGGTAGCCAAGGGTTTTAAGTAGGAGAAGGATATTGACTTTGATGAGATCTTTTCCCCAATGGTGAAGATGACTACCCTTCATATAGTGCTTGCATTAGTTGCCAGAGAGGACATGGAGCTTGTCCAAATGGATGTAAAAATATCTTTTCTACATGGAGATCCTCATGAGAACATCTATATGCAACAGCCAGACTCCAGCCAGAGGTGTTTGTTGTGCAGGGCAAGGAACGAATGGTATGCAAGCTTCAAAAAAGTCTTTATGGGCTGAAGCAGGCTCCTAGGGAGTGGTACCATAAGTTTGATGCATTTATGTGATCCCAAGGGTACATGTGGAGTGAGACAGATCATTGCTTATACACAAAGAAGGCATCAGATGGCAGCCTTCTTATTTTGATTTTATACGTTGATGACATGCTTATTGCTGGGAAATCTACTTTGGATGTGGATGCCTTGAAGAAAAGGTTGCATGAGACCTTTGACATGAAGGATTTGGGTGATGCCAGTCACATACTTGGCATGAGGATTGTTCGGGATAGGAACAAGAAACTCCTTCATTTGTCATAGAAAGAGTACATTAGCAAGGTACTTGAGCATTTCAATATGGAGAGGGGAAAGTCCATAAGTACTCCGTTGCCTCCATATGTGAAACTCAGCCAAGCGGATAGCCCTAAGTCAGATAAGGAGTGGGCTGAAATGGCAAAGATACCTTATGCATCTGCAGTAGGAAGCTTGATGTATGCCATGGTTGCTACACGTCCGGATATTGCTTTTGCAGTGGGAGCTATTAGCAAGTATATGGCAAATCCTAGCAAGAAGCATTGGGAGGCAGTGAAAGGTATCATGAGATACTTGAATGGTACAAAGAACATGTGCATTTTCTTTGGGAGAAGGACACATCTGTTGTTGGATATGCAAATGCTGATTTTGCAGGGAATGTAGACACCAGGAGGTCCACTACAGGATATGTTTTCTCATTCACTGGAGGTGCAATTTCATGGGTCTCTCGTTTGTAGCCATGTACGGCTTTGTCTACCACTGAGGCAGAGTATGTTGCAGCCACTGAGGCATGCAAGGAAGCTATATGGCTTACTCGTCTAGTGGGAGACTCTCGGGAGACTTGAGCATGATTGCAAGAGAGGTTCTAGTTTTGCATTGTGATAGTTAGAGTGCCATCCAATTGGCATGGAATCAGGTGTCTTCCATGCGAAGACAAAGCATATTGATGTGAAGTATCACTTCATCAGAGAGGTGATTGAGGACAAGCGCATCCAGCTTGTCAAGGTTCACACAGATGAGAACCCTGCAGATCGATGCCCATCTTCTCCCTTAAAGGCACATTGGCCTTTAAGTGGGAGGTTGTTGGGATGAAGGCCAATGGCCTAGTATATACCCCTTTGTACCATACATACATAATAAGAGCTTACCTTGATCTGGGTGAGTTAGCACCCACAATTTCGGTGTTCTTCCTTTCTTTATTGCTCTCCGATAAGACCTCCTCTCCATCACTATGTACATAGTTAGATTTGTTAGAATTGATAGTTAACTAAGTACATACTATGTACTTAGTACTACCTGGGGCTCCAACTCCCTTTAGTAAGAAAACCTATCAAAATCTTGAGTATGAGATGAATTTGATAATATGCCATGAGTAGAAATCATTCAAATTAACATGGTTGTGTTTGACACTAAAAGAGCTTCAAGTATGTCTTTACACCCTGAAATTCGGGTAATACATGAAAAAGTTACATTAACTTGAAAGGATATGGGTTATTATATTTTAGTGTATTTTTTATTTTACCCCCCCTCATACAAAAGACCCTCCCCCTTTGGGCCTCACATATTATGAAAAATATGTACAAATCTGAAAATCTTGCATATTTTTAAAGGTATATACCTTATATTTTGTGCGAGGGGAGGCATGAAAATTTCATATTTTTCCCTTGCATATTTAAAATTTTTTAAGGAAATCCATGCATATTATATTTTGACCTTGTCCCCTTGTCCCCCCATACCCTGGATTTTTATCGAGGGTAGTAACATATTACATATTGAGTATTGAGTTGGTGCTCCAGGTAGTACTACTAGTGCTCTCAACAGTACTACGTATACAGCTAGATTGGACAAGCCCATGTTGTGCACATCACCACATACTAAATACTTGTTATCAATAGTACTATCTGTAGTAGTACATATGTAGTGCATTTAGATTGGCTAAGTACATACTATGTATGCTATATTAATTTACTCCAAACAATACTAATAATGCTATGAACAATACTACATATACAGCTAGATTGGACAAGCCCACATTGTACACAACACCACATCAAAATACTTGTTATTAATAGTACTATCTGTAGTAGTACATATGTAGCTCATTTATATTGGCTAAGTACATACTATGTATGTTGTATTAATTTACTCCAAATAGTACTATAACTTGTTGGATTCTATTGTACTATACTATGCACTTTACATATTGTTTACTCAATATAGGACTTTATACGTAGTTAAATTTGTTAGAATTAATAGCTAGCTAAGTACATACTATGGATTCTATCGTACTCTACTATGTATATACTATGCACTGTACATATTGTTTACTCAATATAGTACTTTTTCTCTAAATAGTAATTTATACATACTTAAATATGATAGAATTAATAGATAGCTAAGTACATACTATGTGCTTAGTGCTAATAGACTTGCCCTAAATAGTACTATATATACAGCTAGATTGGACAAGTCCATATTGTATAGACCACCACATACTACCTACTTGGTGTCAATAGTATTATCTACAATAGTTCATATGTAGCACATTTAGATTTGCTAAGTACATACCATGTATTATGTACTAATAGTACTCCGAAGAGTACTATATCTTGTTGGATTTTATTGTACTATATTGTACTATACTTTGTTAGAATTAATGATTAACTAAGCATATACTATGTAAGAATTAATAATTAACTAAGCATATACTATGTACTTAGTACTAATAGTGCTTGTAATATTACTATGCGTACAACTAGATTGGACAAGTCCATACTATGCACACCACCACATACTAAATACTTGGTATCAATAATACTATCTATAGTAGTACACACGTGGCACATTTAGATTTGCTAAGTATATACAATGTGTTCTATACCAATGGTACTCCAAATAATCCTATATGCACAATACTATATCGTGTTGGATTCGGTTGTATTATGCTATGTACATAGTGTGCAGAGTACATTCTAATTATTTAGTTCTAATACTACTCTACAGTACTATATACATAGTTGGATTTGTTGAATTGAATAGCTAAATAATAACATACTAAAATTTTGAAAGTAATAGTCCTCTAAAGATTATTATATACATGGCTACATAGCACATACTATGTATTTGGAAGTAGTATCTAGATAATTAGATTTGCTAAGTACATACTATGTACACAATGCATATTGTGTATGCAATAATAGTGCTACTCTAAGGGCCAGTGCACATGGCGATGAAAGCTGTACCCTTGGTGCTCATTTGAGCACCTTCGATTTTTAGGGTGCCAAACATGGCACCGATGCACCATTGTTTGGTGACTAGTAGTAGCCACTCAGAGGAGACATTTTCACCTCCACATCATGTGCAGAGTGTCAAAAGGGGGGCTCTTCACTAGTATAGTCAGTCGTCATTTTGTCAGCTAGGAAATCCAATTAATAATACATGCATATATTTTTCCATTCTAAGGGCTCCTTGTTTACCATTCCAGTGCACAAATGGTGCAAAGCCAATTGAGCATTTTACCTAGCATGTGCAATGGTCCTAAAAATGGTAAATACATAGTTATATTTGGTAGAATTGAGAGTTAGATAAGTACATAGTAGGCATTTTGTACTAATAATACTCCGAGCGGTACTTTTGGGAGTGATCGTACATATTATGCACATACTCTGCACAATACATACTTTTTGGTTTAGTACTAATATTACTCTAAAATGTACTCTAAAAAATGGTTAGAATTAGTAGAACTAATAGTTAGATAAGTACATACCATTTATGTTGTAATAATAGTACTCCAAACAAAGTATATATAGAGTACTATATCTTATTGGATTTCATTGTGAGTGATCGTACATTTTATCTATATACTGCGTGTGTATTGTGCCCAATACATATTGTTTCTTTAGTACTAAAAGTAATCTAAATAGTACTATAAACATTGTTAGATTTTTTGGAATTAAAAGTTAAATAAGTAGAAACTAAGCATGTAGATGTAATAGTCCGGTAGATGATACTATGTATCTAGCTAGATTGGATAAGTCCATACTATACACTACACATACTATGTCTTTGGTATCAATATTGCTATCTATAGTAGTGTATATACAATTAGATTTTCTAAGTGCATACTATTTACAATACATATTGTGTTTTTGGTACGACTAATAGTCCAATAGTGCTAAATATATAGCTACATTTGGTAGAATTGATAGTTAGATAGCTACATACTATGTATTCTATACTAATAGTACTTGAAACAATACTATATATATGTATGTATGTATGTAAACACACACACACACACACACACACACACACACACACACACATATATATATACACACATATATATACACATACACATATATACACACACACACATATATATACATATACATATATATATATAGTACTATCTCTTGTTGGATTTCATTGAGAGTGATGGTACATACTATGTATGTACTATGCACAAACTATGCATAGTACATACTATTTAGTCAATACCATTATTACTCTAAAAATTGTACCATATACATAGTTAGAACTCAGTTATTGGTTGAACTAATAGTTAGATAGGTATATTATATGTATTTTGTACTAATAGTACTCCAATCAATACTATATAGATAGTACCATATCTTGTGCGATTTCATGGAGAGTGATGGTACATACTATGTATGTACTATGCACATACTATGCATAGTACATACTATTTAGTTAGTACTGATATCACTCCAACTGTACCATATACATAGTTAGAATTAGTCAAACAAATCATTTGATAGATACATACTATCTATTTTGTATTAATAGTTCTCCAAATAGTACTATATGTTGTTGTAATTTTTTGAGAGTGATGGTACATTTTATGTGCATACTATGCAGATACTATGTAGAGTACATACTATTTCATTTGTACTAATATTACTTTAAACTATATGGGGAAAATGCTTAGGCAAGAGGACCTAGGCAAGCATTTAGGCTAGTGGTCATAGTTTCTTTGGGAGCTTTTAGTAGTTTATGTGAGCACAGTTAGCCAAGCGGGCATACTCTATGACAATATTGGTATGAGATAAGGTATTGACTAATGTTGTCCATTCCCTATTTTGTGCAAGAACTTGCCTTCTATTAGTGAGCTAGTGAGGAATGGAAGAACAATGGCTCTAGCAAAGCAACTCAATGTTGGCTCGATATGGAGACCTTTCAAGTACATAAATTGGAATGCTACATTTATAAAAGAAACATATTTTATAGCCCCCTAAATTCCATTCCAAAATAAAAAATTAATATGTTAATCTCCCTTGAATAGCATAATATTCTTCATTCCACTTCTTAAGTATCTTCTTTTCTAGGTATGAAGTAATGATACAATTAATATTAAAACAAAGTTTTCAACCCACAGATATTTCTCCACATCAATAAATGTAAGCGGTCATAAGCTCCACTGAATAATAAAATAATTGGTCATAAAATCTACAATCATCAGTCATGAGCTCCACAATGATAAATATAAGTGGTCATAAGATCCACAATAATAAACCACCGGGTTATAATCTCCACATACATTACACCACAACAATAAATGTAAGTGGTCATAAGCTCCACTAACTACTAAAGGAGTTCAAAAAAACAAAGCTCCCTTCATCCTATCAAAACCTCTTTTTGGCATTTGCATGAGGGTGCTCTAAGGGCTTCAAGCAAGCACACAACATGACACAATGTCTTCCAAGCTCTACACAGGCATGGGAAATCTTGCCTATGCCTGCCAATGCATCAAGGACCACATTCCCCTCCCTCGTGAAGGTGTGAAAGAGAAGCTTGCAATAAGAAATACTTGCTAACTAACCATTAATGGCTTTGGTTGCAAGAAACACGAGGCAGTAAAGCCTATTACAATCACTTGCTCAAGTTCGGTTGTTGCTCCACACCACCCTGTAGAATCTTGTGCCCATCCCTCTCGGGGGGGTCACTCATCATATGTAACCCTATCACGTGAGTTCAAAAGAAGGATATTTTTTATTCCTAAAATCTACAGAAATAAATATACATAAGGGACTATTTAAAATAGTTTTGGAAAAAATTTACAGATTTTTATAGAAAAGGGGTACATTTTATTAATGAAAAAATTTACAGATAAGGGATTTTAAATATAGGATTTGAACGCACGTGATATAGAGGGTTTATACATAGTGACCCCCCCGAGCCATCCCTTGTGACTTTAAAGACATCAAATGAAGACTCCATTACCCTGTTGGACTCACCCGTGCAAATCACCTACCCACGTTTATTCTCTTCTAATCTCTGATTGAAGTACATGGGAACTTTTCTTCCTTGGTTCTCAAACGTGGCTAAAACAAGCCAGTTGATCTTTCACCAGTAGCACATGACATGGTTAGTATTGTTGTGTATTCTTTTAAATTGCATTTCTACATAAATGATTGTCTCTACCTTATCCTTGGGGCCATCTCTCATATATCCACAATCTATGAAAAACATTATGGTACATGGCTATTGGTCTCACTAGTGTGTCAAATAGCCATGATGCCTTCATTGGGGGGTCTTGGAAATATGCCTAAAAGCACAACGGATCTAGTTGAGCTAGAGCTCCCTATCTTTGTGTAAGTCATGTCTTGGCTGTGTGTGTCATTGTAAAGATTGGCCCTATAAAGAATTCCCTTAAATAGGTGTATGATTGTACAATCTCAACTGGCTCCTGATAAGTGAAGCTGTTTTGATAAAGTACTGCCCATAATATCTTTCAAAATCATAACGTTGGTTTTGCCAAGATTGTCTATCAGGTCTCTCTCTCTTTGCAAAACATGTTCGCATCATCAATGAGCATGGTACATCCACAAGAACCTGTTCCAAAGGGGACACAGACTTACGAGAACCTATCCTTGCTTCTGTACCCCCGCCATTGGCACAAGTCACCAATCCTCTCACCAAGACCATGGATGCTCAATGTATCCTTCACATTTAAAATAAACTTCAAGAAGTCCTATGGTCCATTGAAAAAGGTGATCAATAGAAGAAATTCGATACCAACATGTCAATGACACCATGAATGCAAGGCCCAAAGTCACAAATCTCCACACTTTTCATCGGTGCCATGAGCAAATATCCAGCTTGGAGGAATGCTAGGTGTGTTGACCCTTCTAAGGTTTGAATCCGCTCCTACCTCTCGCAATAACTAATAATTCACAGCACTCCCCCCCCGGACCATGTAGTTGAATAGGAGTCTACCCCAATCACTCCCTCGGTTAATAGCACCTCACCCTCTTTTCCCCCCAAATCCCAGTCACAAGCACCAAGATGAATAAGTCCCACCACTTTAGCAGTCCATTCCACGATAGTCCCTCCCCCTTCTTCCTTTTCTTCTCTCTCTCCTTCTTCTTTGACTTCTTCTTCTTCCTCTCCTCCATCTAGTTCCTACATATCCCTAGAAAAGTCAAGAAATGTCAAGTAATGTCAAAGTTAGGAAAACACACTCAGATGGTGTCTTGGAAGGCCTCCTCAAAAAATTAGCCAAGTTATTATCCCCATGTACATCGGGTTATTATCTCCACAAACACACCAAGATATCATCATAGCATGCATCGAGACATGTGTCAAGATACCATCACAGTGTGCATCAGATTATTAGCAAAGCATGCACCAGGCTACAAAACTATAAAAGGAGGACCCTCTGGAAAAAATCCATTGCATTAACATTTGTAGCCAAACTCTTGCAATTTTTTTTTGAAAATCTCCAGCTAACAACCTTGCCTCCATAGCCATCCTGCTTACTTTCCCCCACCCTGATCTCCTTCTGCATGCATGAGTTCTTCCTCTGAGAATTTAGACGATTGTCTAAGTGGCCTTTTCATGATCTAACACTCCTTTGGCCCTATGGAGTCTAGCCTAACCCACATCTCCACTGCAAGCTTGTCCAGCCCATCTACTACTCCATCCACTGCTGCCATAGCTCAACCATCTTCTCTCCTTTCTACTCCATCCATCACTCTACCTATGTGTTTCCCCCTTCCCGGTCACGTAAACCAACAAGAGTTTGTAGAGGAAACCCATGGTCTATCAAGCTTCCACCTCTCACTCCACCAAGCATCGAGAAAATTCATCCCCTCCGCTCCCCTCTATATTGAGCATTCTATCACAAGGGCCAATACTGCCCCCTTGGGTCATGAGTGGCTTAGTGCACTCAATGGCTTGGCCATCCATTCATCTTTCCACTACAAGACCAACGTGGACTTTTGTGTCTTCTATCACTCCTACACATGCTATGAAGCCTACCGAGACCTCAAAGTCTAGCCCTTCCTTGAAGCTATGGGTCTCATGCCCTTGGTCCAGAAACTTCCTTGCTACCTGGACCTCAATCTGGTGACCTAGTTCATCAATAACTATACTCCATCCATGAAGTTCACATCATTCACTGATGAATGAGGGATCACCCACCACTCTAGCTCAGCCTTAATGCTATTAGGGCAGTTTGTGGGTTTCTAGTGATGTATGAGGCCCTTGTCAGATGGACAAGACGTTACAAAACTGGGTCAACTATGACACCCATTGCCATAAGGGAGGCATACCCTTCAATGACATAAAGAACCCCACTTATGTCAACCCTCTACGCATGCTCACCAAAGTCAAAATTTCTTCTTCAGCACAATGTGGTAGTAGCCAACCTCTTGTAGCCTTAATGAAAGAAATGAGGCCCTCAAACAAATTTCCTCTAAACGAACGAAGCCCGCGACTCGAGCAATACGAATAGGAGGAAAAAAGGTCACAGTAGGCAATGACCGCCAAATCAAAGCCCTGCACTCCTCCAATCACGAACAATTGGAGAAATCCAACCAACTTTACCAATAGTTGGAGCTTGTGTGAACAGACAGTCAATGGGAGGAGGAATATGAACAAGTAGTAGAAGCATCAGCCAACCTCAGCACCCACCCCCTCAAACCTCATATAGTGGAAGACACCTTCCACTTTCAATTCAACATTCTCAAAATCTCCCTCTATCCAATATCACCTAGACCTTTGCCAAATCCTCTATTCATTGTCCTAGTACATCGCGCTCTATTCAAACCTCTTCAAATTGGGTTTCCATGACCTTTCTTTTTTGTCTTCTTTTAGCTGTAGTCACCCCATAAATTTTCTTTTGATCAGAAGCATAGCTTCTTTGAAGTCCAATTTTAGTACTTTGAATCCATTAATTCTATTCTACATGCATTTTTCCCTAGATATTGCCCATGCAAGTTCTCTCTCCATCTCCCTCCTAGCATCTCGTGTGAATTATTTGCATGAACTGATGTATTCATTGTTGTATACTAGCTCCTCTTTTGAGTACTTTGACTCAAGTTGTTTGCTCTCTATAAGCCTCCTTATATTAAGCTTCCTTCTTTCTTCCTTGAACCTCTATGTCTTGACTTGCTCTCAAGGTTGTTGGACCTCAATTCTTAGAAATGCATAAGCCTCATCAAGTAATTCTACATAATGACGGCTTCCTTGGAATTTCTCTATGTGCTAATCAAGGAATGCCTCCTCCTTGGTGATGTGTGTTCAAGCATCCTTTACTAGAGCTCACTGCATATCCATAGCTAATGGAAGCTACCTATATCCCTATGCACTCACCCTAGGAATTCTTTTGCTAAGCCTTCATCTGGGACCTCTCAAGGTATTTCTTATCCAATGAATATTTACTAGACTCAACATTATTGGTAGAATCCTTTTGATTGGGTTCTCTCCTCTCTATGGGTTCACCATATCTAATAAAATTCATGGGAAGCCTGACCTACCCATGCTAGGGAGCTTCCTTGGAGAGTCATCCAAATCAATTTTAGGTGGGGTGATGCATTTTCCTTTTCTAGCTAGGGATCCTTTGCATCAAATGCTAAGATGGATAATATCTCATCCTTAAACACGAAGCTATGCATGTCCTTTCAATGAATACAATAGGATCAGCCCTCTATGAGGTTTGTTGGATAGTTTCTAGCAAGCACTATGGAGATGTGGTGGCAATCATTTGCAGGTGCTCATAGCATGCTCAAATCATGTTTCCTTGTGCTTCGATTCTATTGAACACAATGCCATTGTTGCATGCAATGCCACTATTAGTTGTTTGTTGTTAATCTAGGAGAATGCTCCCAATCTAAAATGAGAAGCAATACCCAATTTATTCCCTAGAATCACAATCTCACAACAAGACAAAGCACCCATAGACGCGCGCACAGACGCGTTTCATGAACTAAATAAAAAACTTACGGGCGCATCTATTTGCGCGTCTGGAGCGCGTCTGGAGACCCGCATCTATATATCAGACTTACGTGCGTATAGACGTGCACAAAGACGCATAAATAGACGCGCTTATAAACGCTTTTATAGACATGCGTATAGATGCAAATCGAACAGACAGACGCGAATATAAATGCGTTTTTAAACGCACTGATAGATGCGCCTTTTTTTTTTTTTTAATTTTACAGAATACTGTGTATGTTGTGTATGCTATATAGTTACAAGAATCCCATATCCACATTTTGTAATTCAATTCTTACAGCCAACCGCATTTTAATTACAATTCCAAATAAAATATTACAACTCCAAAACGCAATAAAATTGAAAGCTCAAAAAGTGCTTGTATATACATATAGCACGAAGCTAAGCCACGTCATGTGGCTTCAAGTACAAAAAATAAGGAAGCTAAGCCATGTCATGTGGCTTCAAGTACAAAAAATAAGAGGAGTCTATATACAAGAGGCACGAAGCCAAGTCAGTGGCTTTAAGTACAAAAAAGAATAGTAGCACTACTTCTACGACTAATCCTCGCTGCCTTCCACGCTCCCTTCTACGATCCCGTCTGCGCTCCCTTCTGCACCTCCTTCCTCGTCTTCCTCGTCGTCTTGTGCATGGGCCTGTAAACAAGGGACAACATATATCAATGTATGAAAAATCAAATCTTTACTTATAATTTTGGCATTATTTAATTACTTTCAAATACCTGGGGGGCCTGTCCAGTAGCTCGGGTATACTGCTCCTCAGTAATCAACCCGTCATCATAGAAGTGCCTCCATGTATCTCCTCTGCGATGGTGGCGGTGGTAGGCTATCTCCACTGGAGTAGGGTATCTGCCCATGATCTCAAGCTGCATGACCGCGATACACTTTGTGGAGGGATTAGTACAAAGAAACAACCAACCTCCTAATAAACTACATAAGCAATATAATTTGAGATCGATACTTACAAATTGGGCCTCCCATGATTCAACACCCCCTGCTCCAAAATGCGCGCTTCCATATTCCTCCATTTGGATCCTCCGTGCCTCCACGTGCTGCAGACTGGGCTCCTCCCTCACTGACTTCATTGCCTTCTTCCACTCACGCTTCTGAGCGGTGTGGGGCGGGCCCCTTGGAGGTTGACCTGCCTCAAGCCTGGCAAGCTCCGCTAGTGCCTTCCTCTTAAGGGAAGATCTTTTATTGCTAAGTATCGTAACAATCTTTGACTTCCCCCATTTATCTGTGAACTGGTGATTGGGGGGGTTAGAATACTTAGAGCGAACAGTAGTGAGGGTCTCATCAGCTGACCTCTTTGGGTGGTCTTTATAGTGGATAAAGCAATCTCTATAATTGTTAGCAATTACAGAGCGCATGAAGGCCATGATGTCCTTCCCCCGCGCATCCATCAAGATGCCTCCTATCTGAGTGATATCATAATAAATCGTACCATCACCCAGAGGCACGTCTAATTCATCTGAATCATCCTCCTCCTCACTGCCACATGGCCCAAAGCACTGTGCCATGCATCCGCCACTGCTCTCCCTGCTACTACACCTGCTACCCTGTCGTGTCGAGCTCATACGCTGGCCACTCGTAGCTGGGGACTGCACGGGACTACGCTGACCACTCGTGGCTGGAGAACCGAGTCTCGACGGTTGGGGAGTACGTCGACGGCTCGCCAAGACAGAAGGACCTCCTGACGGCATGGGGGAAGGGGCATAAGACGGGATGGCAGAAGGGACATAAGACGGCATGGGGGAAGGGGCATAAGATGGTACAGGGGAAGGGGCATAGGACGGCTGTGCGGACTCCGCTGGGGTGATCTCAGGTGGTGTGGGGTGGCTCGGAGTCTATAGTGCCGACTCCTGGGGAGTGTTAAGGGTACCCGTCATATACCCGTATAACTCCGTAGGACTAGAAGGGTGCCCTAAAAGATTATATAAGTCCTTCCAAATCGATTCCCACGGATCAGGTGAGCTAGAAGCACTTCCTCCCCACATGTTGAACTAGAAAAAAGGAAACAAATCTATTACTTTGGGAGCCGAGAAGAAAGGGGAAGAAAAAAGAGGCTCTGTCAGAGCGCGTCTATAGACCCATCTGATTTGCACGTCTATAGACGCGTCTAACAGAGCATCTAACAATCCGTCTAACAGTCCGTCTAACAGTGCGTTTAAAAGCGCGTCTAACAGTGCGTTTAAAAGTCCATTTAACAGGGCGTCTGTGTGAGCGTCTACAGACGCGTCTGTGTGTGTCTGCAACAAGCCAGACACGCGGATAGACATGCCTATAGACATGCTTTTAGACGCGCCTATAGACGCGCTCCAACAGGCAAGAATACTAAAAAGTCGAAAAGGATGTTGCGCCCGACAAAAGAACATGTCGCTCATACCTAGATCCTGCGTTTCGTGGATGTGAGAAAGTACAAAACTGGAAAGAGCAAGCAAGAACAACTTCAAAAGGACTTACTTGGAAAAAGGTATGGAAGGATCTTTCTTTTCCAAACTTGTTTCTTCTCCTTGTTCGTACTCCTCCTCTCCTTTAGGCTTGGAAGCAAGTGTAGGTACGGTCCCTTTCTCTTGAGTGAAAGCTTGGAACTGTGTATGGGAGGCTCTCTCTTAAGCTTCAAATCTATGGAACTGCTAATAAAGAAGGAAGGAAGCCGCTCGCGAAGTTTAAGTAATGAAAAGAAAAGCAAAGCGAGCGGCGCGCGGAAAAGCAGGTTTAAAAGCCGCATCTATAGTCGTGTCTATTAGCGCATCTATAGTCGCGTCTGAATACACAAAGTAGATGCATCTATAGTCGCATCTATTAGCGCATCTATAGGCACGTTTAAATACACAGAGTAGACGCGCGTTTAGATGCGCCGATAGACGTGATGTTAGACGCGACTATAGACGCGGCGATAGACGCAACACAGAGTTTAAATTAAGCATTTGAAGAAGAGCAAATTTGGTGGGTTGTTTGTTTGTAGGATGTCTCCATCTTCAACAAGTAGCTCCAGTGAGGATGAATCCCTCCGTATCCACCATCGCGAAATGTGGTTGGAGCAAAAAATCAAATGTCTATGTGATCAATGTCGAGGAAACATGTATCGTGCACGCAGGATTACGCTCAATCATATCTCAAAGTATGGAGAATGGGATGTGAACGTAAACAGGGTAAGGGTTTGTAAGTTAAGGTTGATTGAGATACCTATGGGTGTTCATATGTTTGAGTTATGATCCTGTTTTAATTTGATACAGGATGCAGTGCCACACCCGCACATGTTACCCTATGCCTGTTGTGAGGAGGCGAAGCGTCGGCGATATGAGGTGGGATCTTCAGGAGAGACCGTTACGGATGCATGGAGTGATGGTGATAGTAGCCCTCTGCCATTACCTCATGAAGCCGTGGAGGAGGAGGTGTTTGATGATATGGTGTGAGATTTATATGTCCATCAAGGGAGGGATAATAGCATGGAGCAGGATGATCTTTTTACCGCAGCATCGACTCCACTATTTGAGGGGTGCACATTCTCTGTTCTACGTGCCTCCCTTGAGTTACTAAACTTGCAAACCATCTATGGATGGAGCAATGCAAGTTTGAATGCATTACTCAAGTAAGCTTTAAAGTAGATTTTGCAAACATGGTGAATTATGCGCGTGGGTCAATTACTCGAATGCTTTTCCTCATTTATGGTCTTCACGTGCAGGCTATTGTGTAAAATTCTTCCAAGGGAGAATAAATTACCGACCTCAAGAGATATGGCAAGGCAACATGTGACCTCTCTTGGAGGATTAGATTACAAGCGCATCCATGCATGTGTCAACGATTGCGTTTTGTTTCGTGGACTACATAAGGATGCAAGAGAGTGTCCTACTTTTGGAGAGGCAAGATATAGAGCAGATCTCAAAACCTTGGACGTGCCTCGTAAGGTATTGCGACATTTTCCCATAATCCCTTGCATCCAACATATGTTCAAGTGTAAATCTATTGCAGAGCTCATGTCATGGCATTCCTCCCATCGATCAACCGATGGCAAGTGGAGAACTCCCGTGGACTCTCCTGCGTGGAAGCATATTGAAGACACATGGCCAAGCTTCAAGGAAGAACCTAGGAGCTTGAGACTTGGATTGGGTATGGACAGTGTGAACCCATTTGGTCTCAAAAGCACGTCTTACAGTGTATGGCCAGTGGTATTGGTGAATTACAATCTTCCACCCTCTATGGCTATTAAGAAAGGACATGTCATGCTGTCCCTTCTAATTCCAGGGAAACATAAAGTCAAAAACCCTGATGTTTATTTGGAGCCTTTGATTGATGAGCTACAGATACTTTGGAGAGGTATTGAGGTGCATGATGTGAGCAGGCCTCCCTTGTCACGAGACTTCAACTGCAAAGCAGTCTTGATGTGGACGATGCATGACTTCCTAAGCTATGGCGAGTGTTCAGGTAAGCATTGCATTTTTTAATTATGAATAGGCAAAGGATGTGGCACCCTAAACCCACCTTCCACTCTTAATTGCATCTATTATTCAGGTCTCACTACATCGGGTTACCATGCATGTCTTGTTTGTGGTCCTTCGCTAGTTGCCTCACGGGCAGACGCATTGAATAAGGTCATCTATGAGAATCACCATCGATTTCTCCCACCTGATCATCCTAGATATGTTGCCCCTTGGAATGAAGTCCTCCCACAATCACTCACCGTGGGAGATTGGATGAGAATTTGGGACGGTTCCACGACTCCTCCACCACTTGGCATGAGCCGATAAGGATTTGTAACTATTGGCTGGAAGTAAAGATTGGCTATATTGGTTGAAAGTAAAGATTGCACGCTAACACTTTATTTTGTTTAGATACTCCATCTTTTATCGTTTACCATATTGGTCCCACCTCAAGATCAATCACCTGCTCGATCCCATGCATATCTTCAAGAATGTGGCATCTACCATTTGGGAGCATTTGAATGGGATACGAGATTCGGCAGGCATAAGGGAGGATCTACGTACCACAGGGAGGATGCGTGAAGCTTGGCCTCAAGAGAGACCAAATGGGCGTTTTTTTTTACCTCGTGCACCGTGGATGTTATCAAAGCTAGAGATGGCGACGGTGAAGCACGCTATTACTACAATTTGTACTCCCACTAGATGCATGAGGTGTTTGAAGGGAGCCTTTACAAAGAACAAGAAAAGAGGTGTAGAGCAATTATATGGCTTGAAATCTCATGATTGGCACAAGATGCTCCAAGTAAGTATTTTATATGCATAATATCTTTTTCCTTTCAAATTTGTGAGTGAATAGCTATAAGCAACTAATCAACCACCTCCTCGCAGGTTCAGTTCATACTACCTACTAGCATTTCACGTAGTGCATCAAAGGACGTGAAAGATTGTATTTACAAGATGGGCGAGCTTGTGAGGTATGTGAGCTCAAAGGAAATAGATCCCACCATGCTTGAGAATGCTCGAGTTATGTCAATGGAGGCGGTTTGTTTAATGGAGGAGACATTTCCACGTTCTATTCTCACAAGCCAACTACATCTCATAGTACATTTGGTGGATGAGATTGCTATATGCGGTACTATACATGCACGATGGTTGTTCTTTCTCGAGCGCTTCATGAAGACGTTGAAGGGCTTTGTGAGACAAAATGCAAGACCGAAGGTAGCATGGCCGAGGGTTGGTTGGTACAAGAGTCACTTGTATATATTTCTGAGTTTCTTGTTGATGTGGATAGCTCTCTCCCACGACTATGGAGAGATGATGAAGACCTAAGGATGACCTCTATTGTGCCTCAAGGAAAAGGACGCAACAAAGTAATAGACACGGAGTTGCATAAAAGTATCAACCTCTTTTGCGTGCTTAATAGTGATGTGATTAAAAGATGGGTGACAAGATACGAGGATGCAAAGGCAAGAAGACAAGAAGAAAGGGCCCTCTTTCGTACACACCACAGATCTCTGTGCCATACCCTCAGCATCTAAGAGCACTTCCAAAGGATATTCATGTGGATTGGCTACTTGATGAAATGGAGAAAGCAGAGAAAGACGAGGGGATGCATATCACAATGGAAGAATGGGAGTACGCTAGGGGATGCACTCGGGATGCATGAGCAAGGTCGGTATATAGAATGTTATGCATAAGTTAGGAGCTTTTTATAATTTAGATTGCTTATTTAATTGATTTTTTCTTGGTGTAGTGCACTATGTTCAATGCTATATGGTGTGAGGGCAAGCATTTTCGAACACAACGGATTGATGATAAGAGAAACACACAAGATTGTGGCATCATTGCTAGCTTTGAGGGAGCCAATGGAGCCATGGATGATTATTGTGGCATAATCCAAGATATCTTATGCTTGACTTTCGACGCTTCTTTGTGTATGTTTTGGATGTAAAGTGGTTTAAGGACGTGGTGGAAAGAGGCCCTAATGCAACAATCAAACGCCATGCAAGTGGCTTTGTAACTATTGACTCCACAAAGTTTTGGCAAAGTAGGAAGGACACGCTAGTACTACCGCAACAATGTGAACAGGTACTGTGCACACACATAAAAATACTCGCTTTTAAATATTTGATGCAAGAAAAGTAACATGATTGTATTTGTGCTTGAATTAGGTTGTCTATCAACCAATGGTGGATAATAATAGATGGTGGCATGTCATACCTATTATGCCACGTTCCAAAGTGATGTATAGTACATTTACTAATATGGAGCGTATGGAGGATGATCATGGCCATGGACGTAATGATGATCGTGATACAAGAGAGGAGGATGATCATGAGATAGGAGATATAGATATTGAGGCCGGCATTACCCATGAGGACGAGCCTACCATTGGAGATGTTGATTTCGATGAGCACATGAGTGGCACAAGTAGTAGTGGGTTGAATGTATTTGTAGATCTAAACACTTGTTTGGATTTTGAAGTAGATAGTTTGGCAAGGGTTGATCTCATTGAGGATGAGATTGAACCGTAGCCCCACAATTGATATTGGCAAAACTATTTTACATATTGTCTCATTCTCCTCATTTCACTTAATTCTTGTATATGTGGGCTTGCAAAAAATTATATGCTTTGGTAATCATGGGCAATGTTTGGATAGCAATGATGTACACCAAAATCTCACTTTCTGTATTCTCTGGAGTGCGTCTATTTATGCATCTAAATGCGCGTCTGAGTCTCAGTGTAAACGCGCAAATAAACGCGCAAATACATGCGCTAATAAACAAGATGTTAGATGGGCCCATATTTTCTCAGGTCAAACGCGCAAATAGACACGGTGATTTACGCGCAAATAGACGAGCGTTTAGCCGTGCCTATAAACGCGCTCGTAATTTCTCTACTAAAGCAACGCCTATAGATGTGCCCGCTATTTTGCGCGTCTACCAAGCGCGTCTATAGTTGCTTTGTGTTGTTGTGTCTCCTACCCAGTCTAGGTCACAACATTCCATTTATTGATGTGTAGTAATGTTATAATCCAATGTACCCTTCAAGTACTTAAGCACCTCCATCTCAAATTTTGAATGGTTCTTTAGAGGATGATTTGAGATCTTGTTGAGGAAACCAAATCCATAGATGATATATAGCCTAGGGTTGCATAGAAAAATTGAGGCTCCCCACAAGCTTCATGACTAGCTAATCTCAACAAGTGTTGATGTATCTTGAATGGAAAGTTGCTTTGTATTCATATCCATAGGAGAGACCACTTACACTTTGTCATTTTGAATGCCTTACTATAGCTTGCATTATGCCTTTGTTAACAAAATACACATGCATTTGGAGCTACATCAGCTTGTCTTGACTCCATCTCATAGAAATTTGTGCATGCAAAAGTTTGCTAATTGCATGCAATGTTTCCTTGATGTAGTATTTTTTTTATAGTATCCTAATTTAAACCTATTGTCACTATTAAGCTATTCGATCTTGATGATTTTATTGTACATATGATAGGACACCACACGGTCCACGTGTTAGTGCAACTTGTGGTGTAAAGATGTCTATCAAATAGACATTCTCCATGATGCTCAGCTAACATATCCTATGTGCACATACATTGTGCATTCAATAGTATATAAGATATTTTAAACACATGATTTCAGCCATGGATGATTCAACATTACAACCTATGAATGTAGAATTGCAATAAAACATGCATGCATACATGCAACATGATAACAACATGCATTTTGTATGCATGAAAGATGCCACAAAATTATTTTTCTACGTGCAATTGAAAAATGACGAAAAACATTTCCTTCAAGAGAGTCGAGGCACTTGCACCTAAGGAGTAGTCCCACTATAGCCCCTTACCTTGTGAGTACAAGGACCATGAACCACTCCAAGTAGGCAAGGCCCTAGGTGGGCTTAATTAGATAAGAGAGGAAATTACCTCCCAGATGCAAAGCATCAAGAATGGCTGGGTGTACTTGAGGTGTACTTCCTCTATAGGCAAGAGGGCACTATTACTGTTGATAATAGTATTATTACCGTTGATAATAGGACCATTATCAAAGGTAATATACCCTTCACAATTAGTAACATCATTAGTATCAATAGTCCAATTTCTTGTCAATTTTACCACCATTTGTACTTATGGCCTTTGCTAAGGATAGTGGTACTTCTATTGGCGGCACCTACTGGTAGTATTGTTTAGACAATTGGCAGTATATTGCCAAGTTCTAGTTTTTTTATATCAAGAAGGCTTTTCAACGATTGCATCCATTGTTGTATGAAAATGTTCACATACATAAATCATGCAAAATTGCACATGATTTCATGAATAGCAATCCTTGTACAATATGGTAAGATTGTGCTTCTCAACATGTGTTGTGGTATTTGCCCTTGTATTTTGCTCATTAGGGTTGGCATAGGCAATCTGACTATATATTATTGAAAGGGATTTGTAGTTGTTTATCATTGATCTAAGTTTTTAGATCAAGATGACATCATTTGTGACTTCAGATCTAAGATATACTTGGCAAATCATCAAGTTTTGACCTTTGATCCAAAGAGAATATTTTGACTTTTACTTCAAAGAGAAACTTGGCAATTCTATTTGGGACTCTCAAGACACCCTAATTTTCCAAACTTTTGATCAAGCTCTTTCACAAGAGTTCAACCCTATGATTCAAACCATTCAAGCTTACTTACCTATTCAATGCCCCATCTTCTCATTGTCGACTCAACAAAACTTTTGCTTTGGTCCAAAACTCAATAAGCAAGTTGTAACTTGAACTAAAAGCTATAGAGATGAAATAATTGAATAGTCATTCTTGTGAGTTATATGAGTGAATTGACTCCCATTCCTTACATGGATGGGGTGAAAGCATGCTTAAGAAATTGGGGCTTTTGGGCCATAACTATAAGATTCATTGCCAGAGGTTGAAGGGGGTATTAGGAGGAATGGAATGTATGTTCTAGTACTAGTCATCTTGAACCCATGGTTGATCATACGATATGTTTCTTGTCTTATGAAAGTCATATGAGAAATTGGTGAGTTGCACAAGAGGGGTACTCTTAACGTTCCTTCCAAATATGTCACCTCCACTTGCAAAGAATTGAAGGATGTATTAATTAGTGATTAAAAAAGAAGGGGAGAGATATAGTTAAGTGAAGGGATAAAGGAGTGATTAATGAGGATGCCCATCTTTTTATGGAGGACCCGCCTCCCCTCTTATGTACCCACATCCCTTGTTACATATGAGATTAAAAATTAAAAACCCTTATACTCTATTTCTTTCACAACATTTTCATGTAGCCTAGTGGCAAGCTCTTGTGAATGGGTAATGGATGGCTTGAGATCAAGTGCATTTTAAGTTATCCATTTGACCTTTGCTTGAGAGATACTCCACCTTCTCACCTAAGAAATCAATTGAATTACTCAAAGGGATTATAAATGAGCAAATAGTGGAGGAATTAGGCGAGAATTGCTAGAGGGGTATAAATACATTTGGTGTAGACCTTTGGTCAAATCAAGTATCTTATTGGAATGGAAACATAGCTCATGTAATGGTGGTTTCTTCTCACAAAAGCAATTGGTTAAAACCCCTCAAATGTGTAACTATTGTGAGTTGCAATGTTGCTCCAAAGGGCTTTAGATTTACCTTTAAGAAACATTACAATGTTAAAAAATGAAGGTAAATATTTATTTATACATGAATTGGTCAACAAGTGAAGCTTAATTTAGGGTTTGAGAAGGTTTTGCTCCATTTTAGAAATAAAGTGTATAAATTTTACAGTAAAATAGAAGTCAAGGAATGTTTATCTCATTACCCAAACATTTGATTTGGATTTAAACATTGTTAAATTTCTTCAAAAAGCTTATGAAGTTTAAAGATATAGTGAGTTTGATCACTAACATCATCTAGTTTTAGAGGGGAGGGTCTGAATTGGTATGTGGAAGACAGAAGCAGCAATTGAACAAAGTGCAAAATGGTAAAACTGACAAAGGATCCAGCTTTGTCAAATTAGCTATCATCTTTCACTTTGTTATGGACTTTTAGTAATGCATGGATATGAACTCATCGAGCACTTCTTCACATTTCTTTCTTAGAAAAGATCTGCTTAAGTCCGAATTGCCTCTCAAAATACCAGTCCCTTAGCCAAAGGGGTGTATAGTACAAGAGCGTATAAAATGTTGAATGGTCACCATAAATGAAGCAGTAGGGAGGGTTCTCTCGTAAAACTGCATCAATAGTCTTTGTCACAAACTCGGCTGTTGGAGTAGAATGTGAATGCTGGGAGTACCTGGTCCTAGCGCTGACAGCTTCCTCATAAGGTTTATATATCTTGAGATTCAGACTCTCGAATATAGATGCAGATCTTTTCCCAATATTGGATGTCACAGCTCCTGGTGTCACAAGAACAACTTGGACTCCAAACGGCTTCAACTCAACCCTGAATGAGAATAAGCGAGTTTGTAATAGAAAGATAACACAAGGCTCTCAAATCATAGCAGTGAATTCAAGAGAAAAAACGGAGTGGTTGCAAGCTACTTCCAAGATAACACTTTGTTTGAATTCTTTAAGCACGTCTTATATTTCATACTCCTAAAGTGTACTAGTATTTGTAGATCAACTACCAAAGCACTGTAAGCTAAGTGTATAAGGTCTTGAGCTCCTAATCACAACTAAACTTCAATGTAAG
The DNA here is from genome assembly GCF_047967505.1 of Dipteris shenzhenensis. Lineage (NCBI taxonomy): Eukaryota > Viridiplantae > Streptophyta > Polypodiopsida > Gleicheniales > Dipteridaceae > Dipteris > Dipteris shenzhenensis. The sequence continues at coordinate 8,416,242 of NC_141614.1, read as the reverse complement.
AGTGGAGTTATATGAAGATGCTAGCAAAACCTACACAGAGTTTTGAAAAAATATATACTACGTCGTCCTCGACACAACAACCTGGGGTAACATGGTTTACAAAGTATACCTGAGGCTGTCCGTCAGAGCATGAAGTGCAACCTTAGATGCCGAGTATCCTCCAGACCAGGGACCAGCTGCAAAGCCTCCGATGCTTCCAACGTTTACAATCTTTCCCTGCCTTGCCTGCACCATGTGCGGCACCACAGCCTGGATCAAAGCGACTGGACCTGTTGGCAACATTTCCACATTTTAGCAATCCTATCGCATGAAGACACTTCAGCACCAATGAAAAAGACGCATGTTCAACGACACAAAAGCTGCACTCGTCCAAATCGAGTTTGCAACACCGCAAGTACTAGCTGCGAATCGTCACGGATCAACGGCAATAAAACCCTTCTTCAACGCTGGAAGTTTGCAACACCGCACCCAATAACTGCGAATCCTCACGGAACGGCAATGAAACCTCTACATCAACATGGCAAGGTATACTAGGAAATAATTTGAAGTTCCAACTGGGCGAGTTGTGAATCTCCCGGGAAATCCTGTAAGTGCACATCACTAATTCTCTGGAAAAAGCCTCAAGAACTTCAAAAAGTTGCTACGAATCTTTCACTAGAAGGACAGAGACAATCCTCTACCACAACACCGCAAGTTCTTTCAGAATTGCAGGTTGAAATGTGTATACGTAGCTCTGCGTCCCTTAAGCTAACACAGTAGAAAAGCATCCTCTATGATATCGCGAGATCACCCCCCGCCCCCGCCCCCCCCCCCCCCCCCGCCCGAAAAAACGCCCGATTCGCTTTGCAAAGCTCCTAGTGGGAATGCATACCAAAGAAATTGGTTTTAAAGGTGCTCTCCAGAAGCGAGAGCGGCAACTCGGCGGTAGGGGCGATGCAGGGAACACCGGCGTTGTTGATGAGGATATCTATGCGTTTATGGGTGGCGATGACGGAAGTGACAGCGTGGGAGATGGATTCGGGAGAGGAGACATCGAGGGCAAGCAATTCGATATTGGGGTGTTGGAGAGGGAGGGAAGCCATGGTGGAGGTGGAGCGGCTGGTGGCGACGACAAGGAAGCCACGGGAGGCGAGCTCCAAAGCGAGGCCATGGCCGATGCCACCTTCAGAGCAGCCCGTTACAAGAGCCACTCGCATTGTCTCGTCGCGACCCATTTCCAAGTGAGCCTTACTCTCTGCACTTTTTCTCAATCAGAGTGGAACAATCCATGCACTCTCCACACTCGTTATTATCAAGCTGCAAGTTTCTTTGTTTAAAACAACGTGAGTCAATCGTTTTCACGACACGTACTTTGCCCTTGAGCTCAGCAACGCCCTCAACCTTTTGACTTCACCCAGCCCTCTCCATTTTTTCAACGATAAACATGTGGCCTTTGAAATTTCGCCCTCCATGGTGGCCAAAACTTCAACCAATCCCTCTCAAATTTTTCAAAGACATGTGCTCTTTAGTCTCCATCCTTTGAAATTCTTGTCATGGAATTTGCACCAAAAGTCTAAGCAAGGAAGCACATTTTCTCTATTCTCATCCCTCCTTTGATTCTACGTTCCTCATACAAAATGTTAACCACGTGAGCATGAAAGGTCTTTGAAATAGTCAAACTAATAATTGAGTAATGCATGTGCTTTGATTAAGTGCTTATGCAGATTAGGGTGGGTAATCTAATTTGGCAAGTGATCATTTTTACTGTGGTTGTTGCCCTTTTTGTAATGGGTTCTCGATTTGGGTACATGGTGTACCCCATTGAATGTATTTTCCTCATGGGGCATGTCACTACAAGAGATTAACCCTCTTTCAATGCTTTTATCAATGGAATTTACATTTTTTTTTCAAAGTTGGAAAATTTTGGACATTCTCATCATTATTAGCATCGAAACAAAAACATCGATAGTAAAGATATAAATTTTTCCAATGGAAAAGCATCGTAAAAAACATTAAAAATCCAGAGTAAGTTTCGATACTAATTCTGATGCTACATTCAGCGCTAGTAGTCTACATATCTTTATCGACATTTTTTCAACAAAATTTTTGACGATGGTAAATATTCCAAAGAGTGTTTCGATAAAAAATTTGACACTATTTTCGACATTGGTAAACTTTTAGAGAGCATTTTGATGGAAATATCGATGCTTTTTTTTTCCAATTTATTTTGGGCAAAAGCTTCCCTTTCCCTGATTTGCCAAATATGCATGTGTGCGTTTGCATTGCGTGTTCATGCACGCACGCCCGTGTGTGTATGATTGAAATATTCGATGATATTTTTTTTTACTTTTTTTTTGGGGCAAATGCTTCCCTTTCCCTAATTTGCCAAATATGCATCTGTGCATGCATGCCTGTTCGTGTTCATGCACATGTGTGTGTGTGTGTGTGTGTGTGTGTGTGTGTGTGTGTGTGCACATGTGTGTATGAGTGGGTCAACGTACGTGCATGTGTGCCTTTGTGCCTATGTGCATGTGTGTGTATGCACACACGCGCACGCGCGCGCGCGTGTGTGTGTGTGATTTGGAGTAGCTTTTAGAAAAATATAAGGAAGATGAGCTCTACAAATTGAGAATTACAAAGGATGAGGATGCATCAAGGGGAGGGCTTGTGCCTTGATAAAGAAAGGGCATGCACTCTCACTACAAAGGATAAAGCATTGTTGCAATGATACCAAGTTTGAGGATCAAGGGGAGAGACAATGGAGTGCACAAGTGATGATGATTGTACACTATGTTGTATTATGAATAAACAAGAAATAAACTAAGATATATACATGTTCACTAGCCCTATCTTTGTGGTGCAATTCGCACCATTCTCAACAAAATCTTATTGAATCAAAAGACCATGCACACATCAAAAGTATGAAACCATTTTATTTCCCAAGGGGTGAAGTTAGTTGTGTCTAGTCAGTAGCAACCATAGGACACCAATATGCATTTAAGTTATGTAGCTTCCACACCTGCAAGATGTTCCATGTAACACCTAAGCTGGTATAAAAAGTGACCTTGATGAAGTCATATTAAGGAGATCCTAGGCTCTCTCCTATCAATCATCATCCTTATCATGCACACCAGAATATAGAGTTAATCCCAATGTTTTCCATGTCTATTTTGAAGAATATATACAACCCTAATGCATTGGCTATAATTGAATTTACTTCCATGTTTGTTTTCATAGGATAAATACTACTTTATTGTTTTCTCGGGGGGGTCACTCATCATATGTAACCCTATCACGTGAGTTCAACAGAAGGACATTTTTTATATCTAAATTATACAAAAGTTAATTTACGTAAGGGAGTATTTAAAACAATTTTCGAAAAAATTTACAGATTTGTATAGAAAAAGGGTACATTTTATTAATGAAAAATTTACAGATAAGGGATTTTAGAAATAGGCCTTGAATGCACGTGATATAGAGGGTTTATACATAGTGACCCCCTCGAGATTGTTTTCATATATCTAACGGCCTAGGCTTTCTCTATTATCAATCATCCTCTCTATCATGCACACCAAACTTTAGAGTTAATCCAAATGGATTTCATACTTATTTTGAAGAATACATACAACCTTAATGCATTGGCTTCCATGTTATGTTAATTGATTTCCATGGTAAAAAATGGCATACAACAGAGGAAGTTCAAGTGGTCACTCACACACATGTCACGGCATGCATCACTCACGTAATATCACTCATAAGCACTCATAGGGGTCTTAGAAGTCATTACTAATACATAAATTTGACCAACATAACTCCCTCCAATTGATGACACCCTACCCCTCACATTAGTCCATTAATATATAAGTATAGGTTCCATAAAAGCATCCATGATGGGAAGCTTTATGTCTTTCCCACTCTAGTGATGATGACCTCAACCCTAGTAGAAGTCCATGGTAAACTTTATGGTTTTTCCATTGTAGTGACAAATTGCTGACCACAACCCTAGGAGTAGTCCATGGGAAACTTTATGGTTTTCCCATTCTAGTGACAACAACAATGATCCTTACCAAGAACTCACTCTAATTGCATTAGCAATAGCCTCATTTGGATGCTCTAGCTCCATCATGATCTCACTCTAAATTTGATATATTGGTTTACATATATTTGAAGGATGGCAAGATGAATAGGGATGATCTTTGAACCTTGAAATCCTGATCAATTTCAACAAAGTTTGTTGTGTCATTGGCCTCACTTGCATTAGGTTCTTCCTGCTCTTCATTTTCTTCAACAACAAGGCTTGTAGAGAGCCTTCTCTATATGTAGCAATTCTTTTCAAAGTGGCTTGGCTTCCCACAAAAGGGGAACTTCATGCTACTTTTATCTTGGAATGTAGATGTTGATGTAGATCCCTTAACTTTCCTCTTGGTGAAGTACGCTTCATCATGTTTCTTAATCGTGTTCTCTCATCATACAAGATCCAATTATGTCCACTAGCTTTAGTGAATGAAGACTATTCAATGTAGCAAGAATGTTTCCATAATCTTAATTCTAACTCTTCTGATTCTTCCAAAAATGCGTCCTTCCTTTCAATGTGATGTATGAACTTGTCACTCAAGCCCAAGGCACTAATGACAAGGGCCTTCTCAACTTTGCCAATCGATATTGATTCTAAGTGTCAAACTGTAGGCTCTCTTCTCCTTATCATTTGCAATTCTCCACAATCCCTTTTCATGAGGGTAAATTTGACCTTTGTTTGTCATGTATGGGATGAACTGCCATCAAATTGTTGTACCTTTATTGTGGTGGTAGTGTCTAATCTTGTACAACAAGAATGCTATAGAAAGAACCATGACCATAGAAATGCACATTATTTTTAAAATCCAAAAGATTTGGCATAGTAATAACAATGAGGCTACGTTTTCTTGGTCTTTATCTTTTTTACTTTACATTATATTTTGTTTGACTCACACGAGGGTGGCATTGATCAGAGCAGGTCTTACTGCCTGATTTCAAAACCAAGGGTAGTGTCTAGAACTCCTTATGACCATACCACAGTAAAGATTTGCTCTAGAAGGTGAAAGAAATAAATAGCACTAAAGCTAAAACTCCTTATATAATCAAGAAATACCACTTGGCCTAGTGATGTAAGCGCTTTTGTGTTAGAATTTCCACTAGCTCTCAGATTGAAATGGCAAGAATACAAAATAACTTCATTCATCCCACTTGTAGCAATCTGCAGAGGGCGATGTTTTCTAGTGAGCATCTTTTGGCGAGCATGCCCAAAAATGGTAAGCTCTCTCTCTCTCTCTCTCTCTCTCTCTCTCTCTCTCTCTCTCTCTCTCTCTCACACACACACACACACACACACACACACACATACATGCACGCATGCACGAACGCACATGCACACGCACACACACGCACACGCACATGCACACACACACACACACATCATCATCATCCTTTTTTCTTATTTTTCACATTTCTTCCCTTTATACCCATTTGGAAAACCCTTTTTTAACTGCCCTTCCCCCCCCTCTCTCTCTCTCCCCAAATAAAAATCCCCCCCTCTTTTGCCCTAATCTTGTCAATTATGTCCTTATGATCCCCCTAATTCTTCCCTAGTTTTTCCAAAATTTTCCTATATTTCAACTAACTTTTTCTAGTTTTTTCATTTTCCCCCTGTTCTTTCCTAAGTTTCCTTAATTTTCTCTAATTTTTCCTATTTCTCACTATTTTTGGTCAGGTTTTTATAAGTCATTCCTAATTTCTTCCTAAATCATTCCCAGTTTATTCCTATTTCTCTCTATTCTTCTCTAGATTCTACCCTCTCTACCTCTGTGTGTGTGTGTGTACGCATGTGTGCGTGTGTGTGTGTGTGTGTGTGTGTTTTCTATCATATTTACCTATAACCTTTATCTATGCTTTTTGTATATTACCTCTATAATTTTCTTCAGCATTACCTAGACTATTACTTTTCCTAAATTTCTATGCATTCATTATGGCTTTGAAATCTTTTGACCACCTTTTCCTTGTTTATTACCCGTTTATCACTTGCTTGACACTTTTTGACCCCCCTATCTCTAGCTCTTCTCCACTTCTTCTACTACATTAAATCCCCTCCCCTTCTTTTTTTAAAAAACTTCTCATTATCCTTTCCCCCTCCCTATTCTTTACATTAATCCTTTTACTATTCAACGTGTCATTACTAATTTAAAAAAAAAACTCTTTTGATAAACTGACCTCTTCGCTAATTTAACCCTTCTCTTCCTTACTAGCCTCTTACCCTCCCTTCTCTTTCATTTCCTTTTTAATATTTTTTACTTTTTATTCCCCTAGGTTGTCACCCCCTCTAAATTCTTCTAGCTTCTTTAACCTAGGTGTAATTCTTATTTTAATGTTCTACCCTCCCCACCATGATCTTAATGTTTTCTATTAAAGTTTTACTCGCCTTTTTATCTTATATGCTTAATTAATATACTAATCCAACGTCTATTTTCTTGATTAGCATCAATCTCTTAATTCCCTATCCCTTCCTTCCTTGTTAAAATCAATACCCTTCCTTTAAGCACATACTTACTCTAGTCTCTCTCTCAAATTTAGTTTTACTTTTAATAAGCTTGTAAATTTTTAGTTAAATGTTTATTTTTATTGTGACCACGATAACAAGGGAGGGGTGTTTATGACACCTCTCTTCCCAAGTAAGTTCTTTAAAAATAGTTCTTACTAGGGTTTTCTTGTTGGATGGTGGCAGGTATGCAGAGTCCCCTCTTCAATAAAAAATTATGACTGCTATGAGTTATCAAAGAAAACCTTGTTTGTATGGTCATGCATTTTACAAACCTTAATCAATTTGCGCCCCTCTTGGCTTTTATTGTAATGTTTCATAACTGTTCTCTCTTTTGTTTCCATTACCAAAAGAAAATTCATTTCACTATGAAATGGGGTTTGTTGCGTCCTCACACACACACACTCCTCAATCACTCTACAATTACTCCATGAAGTACTAAAATCACACCAACTCACCCACACACATATCACAACTTGCATCACTCATGTAATCTTACTCATAAGAACTCATAGGGCTCTTACAATTCACTACTAATATAAATTTGACCAACATAACTCCCTCAAATTGATGACCTCAATCCCAACAGTGGTTCATATAAACTTTATGGCTTTCCCACTTAGTGATGATGACCACAGCCCTGGCAGTCCAGGGGAGACTTTATGGTTTTCCCAGTCTAGTGACAAATCGATGACCTCAACCCTAACAGTAGTCCATAGGAAATTTTATGACTTTCCCACTCGAGTGACAAGAGAAATGGTCCTGACTTGGCACTCACTCTAATTGCATTAGTAGCAGACACATTTGGATGCTCTAGCTCCATCATGATGTCACTCTAAATTTGGTTTATTGGTTTACATATACTTGAAGGATGGCAAGATGAATAGGGATGATCTTTGAGACTTGAAGGATCTATCATCTACGCACATGAGCAAAACAGCCAAGCCCTTAGCCCAAAGAAGCAGGCTTGATACATTGATCTCCCAAAGATCTTGCATCTACACACAGGAGCAACTCATGGTGGAAAATTGGAGCAAAGGAAGTTAAAGGGGGTCAAAATTGCTTAGAGGAAAAGAGAGACAGGAGTGCATGAGGGTTTACATCAAACAACACACACACACACACACGCCTGCGTGCACCTAGATTCATGAGCACACATAACTTTATTCATGAAAATAGGCTTTATTTTAGCCACTTATTACATTCGCCGCCTCACTCCCAATCATGCCCTAAACTATGTAATCACACCAGCTCAAGTACACACACATCATATTGAATTACCCATGTATACTTTGTCAAAAGCATTAGAATTCACCCTAAATAATCAATTTGCCCAAGTAAAAAGATAATGTGTCCTCTATTAAATTCCCTTGCGGGATATATAATACATTATTATAGATATGTTGATTTAAGTTGGCCATGTACTACTTTAATGCGTGGCATTCACTGAAATTGATATTTAACACCTGGTTTATTTAAGGTGAAATGTAGGTTGCCATCCCGTGAGATGTTAATGATAGTGTGAAAGGTATACAACTAATGCTTGTATCAAGGAACCTCTAGTTCAAAAACCCTTGTGTCATGACTTTGATACATCTTTTCACTTAAAGTGTCTTAGCCTAAAGTGTCTTATTTTGTGCATTCTTTCTCATTGCTTCTTGAATGTGAACTAGAAATCACCTCCATTATAGGTATGTTCCTATTCTTCGACATATGTTTGTGATTGTTCATGGGTGAGGAGTTTGTGATTGTTCATAGGCGGGGATTACCAGAATTCAAGCGACTACGTTCAAGCGAGCCTACACTTTCAAATTTAGCAATAGAGTTCATTTATCAATGTTGCAAAAGTAGCAATCATTGATGTCAAACCCTTTGCTCTTGAGAGAAAAGTATAGTCATGTTTAAACTTGCCAAGGAAGGACCTCGCTTTCATTATTGGTGGATAGTGGTTTGGTGCAAAGGAGCTGTAAGTTTTTATGCCTATCTTGCTCCATTATAACAAATGTTTGCCTAGAAGACTTGACCCTCTCCAAAAAGTGCCTATGAAATTGCAACTCTCAAGGTAGGGAGCAATAGTTTCTTGCCCTACCTAATAATAATAACATGTATACCAATATTTTCTCTCAAACAAAAAAAACCATACTTGAACAAGAAGCTGATCAAACGGATTTGCACATGTACAAGCAAATCAAAAGATTTATCTCACATCTTCATTGGACTGGCAACATATCTCTAAAATTACATAGTGGATCTATCATAACTATAGTATGGCTTTTGTGAAGTAGTGTCCAAAAATTGCTAGTACACCCACATACATATTACAAATACCTACCACCAACCAAAATGTCTCCTGTGTGGTCTCCAAGTTTAACCAAGTCCATTTCTAATACTTGGTTGGTTTTGACGAGAAGCGAAGTCTTGGAACAATTCAACCTTTGTAAGTGCATCCTGGGGCGCCAACTTAATAAGTAATATGGTACTACCCTTGTCTAAAATCCACGGTATGGGGGGACAAGGTCCATATATAATATGCATGAATTTCCTTTAAAAATTTCAAATATGCAAGGGAAAAATACGAAAATTTCATGTCTCCCCCCTCACAAAATATAAGCTATATACCTTGAAAAATATGCAAGATATTAAGATTTGTACATATTTTCAAAATATGTGAGGCCCAAGGGAGGGGATATTTTGGATGAGGGGGGATTTAAAAAAAAAATTACTAAAATATGAAAAGCCATCTCCTTTCAAATTAATGTAACTTTTTCATGTGTTACCCAAATTTCAAGGTGTAAAGACATATTTGAAGCTCTTTTAGTGTAGAACACAACCATGTTAATTTGAATAATTTCTACTCATGGCATATTGTTAAATTCATCTCATACTCAAGATTTTGATAGGCTTTCTTACTAAAGGGAGTTGGCGCCCTAGGATGTGTAGCTTGGTGCATGAACTCATGGACTTTGTCACTCAGTCCCAAAACACGAGAAAAACACCCATGAAGACAAAGTAGATGTGTTTGCATGGAATGTACATCCCTTTCTTTGCATCTCATTGCATGAATTCCTTGCAAGAGCATCATGGAAACTCTGATATTGTCATTGTGTATGTAAGACATTTTGCAAAGTAACTCTCAATATGCATATGAAACAGATGCATTTCATTTGGAATATTTATTTTCTCTTGCTGAACTTCAGCATTCAAACACTGAGCCTTCTGAATCCTCTCCTAAAAAACTTTACTCAACTTTGATCACCACTTCACTATTATGTTATCCCTTCGGCCCGCACGAACATGAATCATTGCTACAACACTCCTTGGGAATGTGTGTTCCCTCCACATGTAGACTGCCATCCTCCTCAAGCACAAAACCTACTTGTTGCAACTGCTCCTTTTCATGTGCTTTAACGAAAGTCCCAATTGCAACCTTCCACACCCTTGGTGTGACCACGAACACCTAAGATAGACTGCTCAACTCACCAGGCATGGGCCACAAAGGTATTGCAAAACCACACAAACTACTCTTTAATACCATTAGGATGTTGTCTTCTACTGTTGAAGCAAGGTGCAAGGACACCTGCACCTGCACTTCAACCCATTACATTTATGAGTTCTCCACACCCAGTCTTTGTTTTAGCAATAAATCCACATCATGTGACCACAATATGTGGCTATGTTCTCCTAAGAGCCCAATTAGCATCATGCATAGCACTCTCTTTGCAGAGATTGTCATGTTTTTTTGCACTTGACAAGCCTTCTCTGCTCCCACCAACTAGCCGCGTGCTGGTAACATAAATATACTCTGACCTATGACTACCATGGTCCATCATTGCAACAGGAGTGGTAGTGCCTCTTTTCCTTCTAACCTATATTGCCTTCGCATTTTAGGTGTTTGCAGACTAGCTTCTTCTATGACATTGTGAGCCACATCAACAAGCTTTTTTGTAGATACATTGCTAGAAGCACCTATCATCATCCTCTCACTCAATTTATCCAGACTAGGACCTATCCCTAAATGTTTATCATCATCCTTTTGCTCAATTTATCCAGACTAGGACCTGTCCCTAAATGTTTGCCAGTCATGTAAGTAGACTAGGACCTATCCCCTACGACCTATCCCTAAATGTTTGCCAGTCATGTAAGCATTGTAGTGTGCACTTTGTAGTACAGACAATGTTATGTATGTAGCACTAGCCTCATACAAGCTTATGTATTTAGCATACCCATGAGCAGCCTGCATGTTGGAGTACTTGATCTCTTACAAATTCACTGGAGTGACAAATCCACTATCCTTATGTTGTTCAATAAATGACCACCCCCACTAGGAAACCCAAATTTCCCAATACGCCAGCCAATTCTCAAGGTCAGGAAACTCACCATCTTTCATGTGCATAGGTTTCCAACATTTCCTCAGAGCCTCCTTACAAATCTATGCACTGGTTTTGATGCTGCTCTCTTCCAATTTTGACACAACTTCTTGTTCTCTTCTTGAAATGGCAGCCGAATGCATCTCCTTGTGTGCCACTCCCACTCTTTCTCTAAGTCTCTCACTAAGCCTCGCTCAGTCTTTAACTTTATGTTCACTCCCACTCTTTCATTCACTCTTTTGTTCACTCCCACTCCCACATAGGATACTCCAAAGAGTCACAGTCACTTACTAACTCTTAGTAAAGTCTCACTCACTAAGTCTCTCCATGTATGAAGTCACTAAGTATCGCTCCCTCTCACACTCCCTTTAACACTCCCTCCCTGTAACCCTCGTTCTCAAGCCCTCTCTAACTCAGACTCTCTCTATCTCTTCTCATGCATGCTCCTCTAACACTCCCTCTTCCTCCCATGAATCCTGTCTCTTCCTCTCCAAAGCTCACTCTTCCTCTCCAAACCTCGCTCATGCAGCCTCTCCTCCTCTACATTGCCCACTCTTCCTCTTCCTCACCACGCTTTGCATCGCCCCTCACCATGCTCACGGTCCCTCTTCCTCTCCTCATTATCCACGCTCCTTCGCTCTCCTCGCACTCCACGCATCCTACACACTCCCTCTTCCCCCACTCTGTCACTCATACTCATCACTCTACTTAGGTATTCCCCGCCCTCTCATTTGAACTCGCTTGACCCCGATCCCCATTGTCCCGCAATCCAGACTCCGTTCACTTGGCAAAAGGGGGACTTGAAGGAGGCCGCAATGTCGCGACCTCCCGGGAGATCTGTATGGTCATTTTTTTCCCCCTTCAAAGGCCACACCAAATGTCAAGAAAAAATAGAGAAAGTAGTCTTGAAGGAGGCCGTGATGCCGCGACCTCTTAGGATTGCACTTTGGGTGTTTATTTTGCCCCTTCAAGGGATGTGCCAAATGTCCAAAAGAATGGCGAAAGGGGGCTTGAACAAGCACGGCCACCTAGGAATGTTGTTTGGGAATTCTTTTTTCCCCTTCAAAGGCCTCGCCAAATGCCCAAAAAAAATGGCGAATGTGGGATTGAAGCAGGCTGCGATGTCACAACCTCTTGGGAGTGCTGTTTGGGCATTTTTTTGGCCCCTTTAAAGGCTTCACCAAATGCCCAAAAAAGTGGTGAAAGGAGGCTTGAAGGAAGCCTCTTGGGAGTCATGGATGGTTTTCTCAAGTTAGTTTTGTTAAGAAGCTAAAATTTTATATTGGTGTCAAAAGTTTGTATGCTCTAATAAAAATAAATGTTTGAAAATTTCTCTAGGGTTTGAAACTGTTATGCAAAAAAGTTTAAAGTTTCACCAAGATTTACATTTTTTTACTATGAATCTCAAAAGACAATATATAACAACTTATCAATATTTTGAAACTAAAAAAACAAGCTCGATAAACTTTCACCAAGCTTTTATATTCGTATATATGCATAGCTTCGATAAAATCATCTAATAGGCCCATACTGTGTGCAGATTAAATTCTGATAAGGTGCCAAAAAATTAAGCAAATGAGGTGTGAAGGAGCGACGTTGCAGGCACTTTTATGCCCCATTCATTCATTTTTTGCAAAGAAATATGCATCTCAATTTTATCATCTAAATTGACTTCACAACATCTCAACTTTATCATTTTAATGGCATTTTGAAGAATTGTTTATCTCTCGTGGTTGTTTGTGTTATTGTTCAGCAGATGGATACTGGGGAGAGTACAACTCCACCTAAAATAAGTGGAAAGGGTAAAGAGAAATTAGTATCACCTCCCAAGAAGAGAGAGAGGAAAAGGAAGAAGATTGTCCAACCTAATCTTGTTGAGGGTGAGGTAGATTTGGGAGTTGAGATGCAAGCGAACATAGAGGCTGATGGATGTTTTTATCAAAGCTATGCTTATATATTAATATAAAATATTGGCAAAAGTTTATCAAGCTCATTTTTAAGTTTGGAAATATTGATAGAATGCCATAAAATTTCATATATTCTCTTTTGAATTTTAAAGTAAATAAATGTAAGTCCTGGTGAAACTTTAAAATTTTTTCCATAAAAGTTTCAAATCTTGGCGAATGTTTCGAACATTTATTTTATTCGGACATACAAACTTTCGACACTAATATAAAAGTTTAGCTTCTTAATGAAACTAACTTGAAAAAATCATCCATGCAGAGGCTACTACAGATCTTCATGACACTAAGGGTGGAGGAAATGAGGTTGATTCGGAATTGAGGATTTGATTTGGACCTTGTTAGTGTGGGAGATATCATTTCAAAGTGTAGGCTCCTTAGCTCAGACAAGTGTCCCAGGATCCCTCTTTGCAGACTCATTACTTATGCTAGAGTGAGAGGTTTAAGGAGTGATGTGGCTGCACTAAAGAGTGCATTTCAGTATTTACGTAAATGAATCTTGGAATTGGATTGATCCAGAATGAAGATGCTATCATAAAGCCGAGTTTAAGGGATGTTCTCATTAATGCCAACAACATTTGCAAATGTGATGGTCAGGCATTTATGAGCACATTGACCTCACAAGAACGTCAAGGCATTATTAATGCCAAGAACAAGGAGGTGAAGAGAACTATGGGATGGTATCCTCTTAGTAGAGGGTATTTGGCATGTCTAGTTTGCCAGGTAAACAAGCTACTTGTGCCTCCTTTGGTTAGAGTTTGTTTTGTTTTAGGTACATACCAACCAATACAATAACTTTGAACTATACCATCTTCAATAACTCCAAAGACTCAATCTTTAGACTGGAACTTGCCAATGGTTATTTGAACGTATGATGATGCTCTCTCTCTCTCTCTCTCTCTCTCTCTCTCTCACACACACACACACACACACACACACACACACATCATGAATGTGTGATGGCTAAACCTTTGACTCATCTCATATAAAGGTTCCCATTCAAACGTTATGGTATTTTTTAGATTCACAAGCCTTCTTTCTAGTCATAAACTATAACATCTCTCTTTGAAATGTATCCAGTACTCTTTTAAACATTGGCGTATTTATTAATCTATTAATTTTCATCTTTCCTTGTTACATAGTGAGCTTGCAAATTTTTAGGGAAATTCATCCTTCAATATTTCTAGTCATTGACTTAGTCTTAAATATTGTCATGGTAGGGCTCACAAAGAATGTTCACACTCCATTAGTCCAAGAAGTCAATAAGTATTATTCACAAGTCCATTGAGTAAAAAGAAAATCTCCAAAACTCTTAAAAGTCAATAGGCTATAAGGATTCTCATGGTGATGCATGTTAAAGATATGAATGAGTCGTGGTCTACCATCCAAACTCCAAAATGTGCATCTCAACCCACATTCTTTAAACTCCCTTTACGTCACCTACACCTACCTACACATCTTGTTTATTTCAAGACCAAGTATTTGAAAGTGCTTTACAAATTGTAACATTGCCAAGTCTTACCATTGTGCAACACCTTTCTACTCCAACAAAAAACCAACGAGACACTTCAAGATAGTAATTGCTACCCCATTCTGGGATCTAAACTTTCACATTTTGCAATTAAAGTTCTCACATTGTTACATCATTTTTATTTTTTTTGAGAGATGTATATTGTCCACATGGACTCATGGTCATACTATTTTAGAATTAGAGAGAAAGACAAGTAAAAGACATGGAAACATTTGATACCCTTAAAGTCTAATGATATGGGAGTGCATACATTGGATTTCCTAAAAACATGAGGCCTTTCAAAATATGTTCAAATAATGCAAATAGACCATCCAATTTGAACTTCATGGACTAGAGAGAGAGAGAGAGAGAGAGAGAGAGGTCAGGCATATGAGTGCTTCGGATAGCAGTCCGATAGGAGGGCGAGGCCGAAGGTCAACGGACCCTATGAGGGTTGTAAGCATGTTAGGTTTGAAATCCGATAGGCAAGAGAAGCATGGTTCTTGAGATATCCCTCTCTCGTGGACCCTTGCATCTACCTTTGCACTTTTGCCTAAAGTTTGAGTGAAGTTTGCCAAAAGTGCTGCATGTGCCCAGGTATGAGAGGGAGAGAGAGAGAGAGAGGAGAGAGAGGGCGGGGTGGGGGGGGGGAACTACGTTATATTCTACGACAAGAGAAGGCTGTGTGTGCGTGTAAGCTGCACATTTGTAAGTCTCTTCCTCGTCCTTTTCCTCTGTCGTCACAAGATCTGGAGGAAGGACGGAAGGAACTCTAAGCAAGATCTAAAGAAACAAGGGGGTACCGTCTCGGTGGTATTCTTTTGATTCAGGGCCAGAGTTCGATCAAGATCTGGAGAAGTAAGGAGAGCAAATCATAGAGGAAAACAGAGAGAGGGAGAGTCAGAAAGAAAGCCTGGCGTTGATCGGAAGAAGAAAGAAGGGGAGCATTCGTTGATCTGTAGAACGAAGAAGGGAGCGTTTCTGAGCTACGAATTTACAAGAAAAGAGCTCATGGCGCAGCTGCGATCCTTGTCCATGCCTTCCCCTCCTCCTTCGTGCCCCTTCCCTTGTCTCCACCCCTCTGGATCGTCTTCCCTTGCCCGCATCGCCCTCCTGCCCAAAGCTGCTCGCTTCTCTTGCTCCTCTTCTAGCTCTTCCAAGGCGTGGGTATTCCCCGGGAACGAACCCAACACCTCGGCTTCTCTTTCTTCCTCCTCCGTGATTCCCACCGATCCCTACAAGTCGCCTGAAGCAAGCTCAAGCGGAGGGAGCGATGGCGCAGGATCCCACAACGGGCGGGGGGGTGGTGGTGGTGGTGGAGGAGGCGGTTCGGGCGGAGATGGTGGGGATGCTGGGAGCTATGGAGGCTTTCTAGGGGCTTTCGTGAAAGGCTGGCGCGACAGAGTTAAAACAGATCCGCAGTTCGCCTTCAAGGTGCTCATGGAGGAACTAGTCGGGGTGAGTGCCAGCGTCATTGGCGACATGGCCTCGCGGCCCAATTTCGGCCTTAACGAGCTCGATTTCGTCTTCTCCACCGTTGTGGTTGGCTCCATTCTCAACTTCACTCTCATGTACATGCTAGCTCCCACATCTGCAGGGGCAGCCGCGGCCTCCCTGCCCTCCATCTTTGCATCATGCCCTCCTGGTCACATGTTCGAGCAGGGCTCGTATTCTGTCTTGGATAGATTGGGCACGTTCGTCTACAAGGGGACAGTATTTGCAGCAGCAGGCTTTGCAGCTGGTCTTGTGGGAACTTTCCTCTCCAATGCCCTCATCAGTCTAAGGAAGAAATTGGATCCAACTTTCGAGCCTCAAAACAAAGCTCCCTCGACTGTGCTAAATGCAGGCACATGGGCGCTCCATATGGGTCTCAGCAGTAACCTGAGATATCAGGCCCTGAATGGGCTGGAATTTGCAATGGCAAGTGTTCTACACCCCACAGTCTTCAAGGCATCTGTTTTAGTAACTCGTGGGGTGAACAACATCTTGGGTGGTGTGTCCTTTGTGAGCTTGGCAAGGTTGACTGGCTCTCAAAAATCTGAGGAGCAGAGTCTCTCCACAATAGAGTCCACTAAGCTCGAGAAAGCATCTCCAACTGCAGCACCAGAAGGAGAGCCAACTTTGACGAAAGATGGAGATCCAACTTTAACTAATAGTGAAGCTGCTCCTTGAGTGGGGAGCTGGCTTCAGACGAGTACTCTATTCCCCATTTTGCTACTTTTAGGCACGTTTCAAGCATTCGCATGACAGGCGTCCTTGTTAAATCAGGCAGCTGCGAGCAGTGACACGTGAAATGCTTGTTACAGAGGTTAAGCGTCTTGACTACTTTACAACTTGGATATTTGCCAAAGCCACAACATAAACCGAGGAACCACACAAGCTAGAAACACTCCAATTCTGGTTGCAATGGGTTGAGTTTCAGTCAAATGTAATGTCTTTCGCCCTTGTATCTTCTTTTCACTGCTTTGTATAAACACAGTTTCAAACTGTGAGAAGCTTTCCATAGTCAAACAGCTAAACTTCATAGTAAGGTCTTCCTATTTGATTAGGGTTCATTGTAATGTGAAGGAAAGTAATAAATAAGGTAATCTCTGGATGGGAGAGGTAGTTAATTATAGAGTTGAAATTCTGTCTTATACATCATCAAGTTATTGAATTATATACCAATGCCTCTTTAAAGCTCCAATTTAGTGTATAAGCCAAGAAAAATAATGAAAAAAGTACGCTCAATCTTAGATATGAAGTCTTTTATCTATGGTTTATTGGCCTTAGGCATGTTTAGAAGAAGCTGAAAACAAAAAGCTGGGAGCTGAATAGCTTGTTTTTCTTTTAGTTTCAAAAGAGAGTTTGATTGAGTATGCAAGTGCTTTCTAAGTTAGGAATGTAGTTTTGCATCTTTGTAGGAAGTGGTACATAAGTGTAAGGGGTCCATTTAGTTTTTAATGTTTTTACACTAGTTTGGTAATAGGACATAAAAGACACTTTAATGTCGCATTAAGTGACCAACTTTACAGAATTTGCACGGCAATACTAGAAGCATTTTTCACATTCTATCTTTTCAATCACATCATATGAGACTTCAATTTTAAGGAAAACTTTATAGTATTGCAAAATTCTTCACCATTTATAAGAATTGATCAAAAAGTTTGAAGTCAAACTTTACCATGGAAAAAGAAGCACATTTCAACCAACAAAATCCCCTTTTCATGGTGGTGGGAATTCCTTGCATTTTAGTATCCGCTTCATGATTTTTTCGGACCCTTGGATCAAATTATGGTTGTTGAGATCCAAGGGTCCAAATTAAACAAAATTTTGTAAGGTTTTGCTAAAGGATAGCAAAATGGATGGTTGGACGTCAAAACTCATCTCTTGCGTGTCGCTCAGACCACCCACCTCTTTTAGATTTTTCTTGCAACATCGACTGCTTCTTTTCATAAGCTACCTATACCAATGTCTTCGTCCCAATGCCAACAACCTTACCTTACCAAGTTGAGAGGCTTAATGGGTTGTTTGGTGAGTGTTTAGGCCACGTTTTCTAGGCGAGAATGGGCAGCACGGCAGCACAAGAGCCAGAGCAGTAATTTTCAATACAAAGGGATTATCAAAGCATTTCAGCCCAAGAGATTGCCGTTTTCAGTTCTATTTAATGAAGATGCAAAGCTATACAAGGTGTGCTAGGAAGATTTACAATAGTTCGTGGACAATAGTTTGGCGAAAAACATAGCACAGCAGCAAACGAGTCTTGCTCTTGTTCCACCTGAAGTCATTGCAATGGAAGGTCTCCACGAGCTGCACCAATCAATACCATGGGATGAGGATCCTACGCTAGTTGCAATGTTGGGAAAACTTCACCAAAAACATGTAAAATGAAATACACCTTGTGTTGTTCAAGACTGTTGGAGCTTATTTGTAGCAAACTTCCACTCCAGAAATACCAGTTCAAGTTGAGGTAAATGCATTGCCCATAAGTGCTTTGGAAAATGACTGTATGCAACATCCCATTGGTTCAACTTCGAATGAAAGTGTGTCTGTAATGCAAAATCAACGTGGGAGACCAAGAAAAAACTAATGAACCTTGGTCGAGGAAGACCGAGGAAGGTCCAACAAGTTATTGCAGCTTCGCACAAATCTACATCTTCTTCTTCTTCTTCCTCCTCCTCTTCTTCTTCTTCTAAAGATGATGGTGACTTGCTTGATGTGCAAGATAATGTACTTGTTGCAAAGTCAAGGAGGGGACGCCCTTGCAAGAGAAAGGCCCAAAGATGAAATAAAGCTTCTCATTGTTTGCCTAAACATAACATGGAATTAGGAGATGAGCATGCAAGTGCAGGAGAAGGTGTCGACCTCAATGATGAGCTTTTGGAAGCAAAGGGGCTAGTCTTAGAAGATGTTGGATCATGGTGTGCAAGAATGGATGAATGTTTCTACACCGATTTGGCGAAGTGTAGATGCCATGGAGGTTATGAGCCCAATGGTGCATTCTTTCCTTTGCCTACCTTCATTGGTAATGAAGGTCCTGATTTGGGTCAATTGTCATGTGAGTTTTCAGAGATTCAGTTGCTCCTCATGCTCTTTCCTTTGGACTTGATTGATGTGATCATCAATGAGACAAATAGGTATAGACAAGAGAAATGTGTACGCATCTTGGATTTGCATGAATTCACTTGTAATTGGAGCCCTTTGGATAGGCATTCATTTCTTAGATTCTTGAATGTGTCTTTGGGTATGTCCTTGCAATTCATGGGATGCAAGAACTTTTATTGGAACGAAGAGACACAAGGGGTTATGAGGTTCCCTAAGTGAGAAAACGAGTCAAACTACTTATCAACAATTAAACACTTCTTACATATTAGGGACAACTCACAAAGGACAACAACTAGGGGAACAAAAGAGTATAAGCTTTGGTAAATCATACCCATGGAAGAGAGATTAAATGCCACTTTCCAACAATTCTACAACCCTGGGAAATCATTGATAGTAGATGAGAGGACTATAACCTCTAAATGTAAGCTGAATCCATGTCATGTTTACAATCTTAAGAAGCCCCATAAATTTGGTATTCAATTGTGGAACATGTGTGACTCAAACACTGGATATAACTACTCTTTTCAGGTTTATGATAAGGTCCCAGGTGTTGAGTTGTCTTTTCATGCAGTATCAAATATTGTGAAGGACTTGAAGACAAAAGGGCATCACATCTACTTTGACAGGTTCTTCACTTCAATAAAGTTTTTGGAGCATTTACGAGATCAGGGACATGACAAAATATAAAGAGCCTGGGAGAGGAAAAGAGTGGAGATGAGGAAGAGGGCACAGCTAGAGAGCACACCACAAACAACTAATAGTAACTAGATTTAGTTTAAAATGTAGAATATACACAAATCCTTTTAGGGTTAGGTCATCTTATCCTTTTCTTTATAGCACTCTATTGAGTTAGTGCTATACACATATCTAACACATGATGTTGAGATGGTTTCTCAACACCTTCCCTCAAGATCAACATCATGAAGTAGGCCTTCCCTCAAGATGATGATTTTGGAGAATTGAAGAAGAAGTGAGTATTACATTCCATCACACCCCTTTAATGGGAATGTCCTTCCTCTGAGTCCAAGAGCTTATCAGTGCCTCTCGAAAAGCTCTTTGCCAAGTGGTTTGGTAAAGATGTCTGCAACATTCTCTTTGCTATCACAATGCTACAGTGTGATGTCACCAACTAACACTCTTTCTCTGTTGAAGTGTTCTCTGACATCAATGTGCTTTGTCCTGGAGTGATATACTAGATTCCAACGCTTGAGCCGATTGATTATCACAGTATATTGTTGTTGACTTTGATTTTGACTTTGATTCATCAAAGTAATATGTTTTTGACAATAGTCTTTTGAGCCATGGATGTTTTTATCGAAGCTATTCTTTTATATTAAGATAAAGTCTTGGCAAAAGTTTGTCAAGACAATTTTTATAGTTACACTATGTTGACAAAGCATAGTATAATTTTATATATTTTCTTTTGAATTTCTAAGTAAAAAATGCAAATCTTGGTGAAACTTTTAATTTTTTTCTTAAAGTTTCAAATCTTGGCAAATGTTTTAGATCAGGGCATATAAAATTTTAATGCTAATATACAAGTTTCATTTTTTAATGAAACGAACATGAAAAAATCATCCTTGTGCTGAGCCATATAGCCTCACATGCACCTATAGTGAGTGCCCTATATTTTGCTTCAGTTGAAGACAAAGAAATAGTTGGTTGCTTGTTTGACAACCATGATATAGCACCTTGACCAAGGAAAAATGCATATCTCTGTATCTCTTGGTCTCATGTCTCGGGCATAGTCACTGTCACAGTATCCATGCAACCTTGGATGACTTCCTTTGTATTCTATTCCAAACTATCTTGTACCTCTGATGTATCTGAAGACTCTTTTGGCTGCATTCCAGTGATATTATTCTGGATTTTCCATAAAATGTGCAAGTGAACTTATTGCATAACAAATATTTGGCCGTGTGATAGTCAGATATATAAGAGATGCGATGAGCTTCCGCCCCCCTCACGGGGGGTGCGAGGCACCGAAGAAACGCAACAGTCGGATCTCCCTCCCTTGTCAACATATTTTAGCTGACTCATGAAGGTGTTGTCTGAATCTCTCCAAAATACCAAGACAATAGTGCATAAGTCCAACATCTTTGATGTCAAACTCTATAGATAAGTCTTGTTTTAGGTTTTAATTTGATGAAGCTATCATTTCTTCCAGTCACAATCAGATCATCTACGTACAAAAGTGCAATAGTAATGTCTTCCCCTTGAACTTTATAGTAGAGAGTATGATCTACATTGGATTTCATGTCTTAGATTAGCAAACTAATTGTCGATTTTGCTATACCAACTTTTGGGTGCTTGCTTTAAGCAATAGAGACTTTTCTTGAGATGGAAAACCTGATTCTCTTTTCCTGGCTCAACATAACCTGTTGGTTGTTGCATGTATACTTCCTCCTCTAGGTAACCATTGAGAAAAGCATTCTTGACGTCGATCTGGTACACATTCCATCTTTTGAGTGTCACTAGTGATATCAAGAACCATATGGAATCCATCTTTGCTATTGCGTTTTCTAACATAGTATGGATTAAGATTTAGAAATGCAAAAGCCAATATTAACCTTTGGATTGAACTATCTGAAATTCATGAAGAACTCTGCTTATACATTCAATAGTCCATACAAGATTAATGCAGTGTAGAGAACTATTGAGGACTCTTAAATAGTAATGTTTACATACATCGTAGAGCCAAAAAAAGCATCATAGCATGCATCAAACCATTTTTTCAAAGAGCCAAAGGGAGAATAGCCAAACAATGCATCATAGGCAATTTATTGAGGACTCTTAAATAGTATACCTTTGTAAGACTAGAATATTTATTTGACATAAGGCCTCTAGTATCTCAGGAAACATGACAGCTTTACCTAAGCAGTACTAAATAGTAATAACGGCCATAGTACCATTTAGTACTTAACAACAAATGACAATGGTACTTAGCATTTCAGAGAATATGATAGCAGTTTCTAAATAGTACTAAGTAGCATGGCCTTGCTTGAATAGTAGACAATATTCTTCAATAGTTGACAAGGGAAAAGTAGTACTAAGGGCCATAATAACCAATAGTAGACAAGGAGAAAGTAGTAATAAGGGCCATAGTAAGCAATAGTAGACAGGGACAAACTAGTTCTAAGGGCCATAGTAAGCAATAGTAGTTAGTACTAAATAGCATATGACAATGGTAGTTATCATGTGAGAGAAAATGGCACTAGTTGTAAATATTTTTAAATAATACTAAATAGTTCTAAGTAGTTCTAAATAGTATATGTCAATGGTACTTAGCATCTAAGAGGACATGACATTAGCAGATGACAATGGTACTTGGCATTTCAGGGAATATGATAGCAATTTCTAAATAGTACTAATAGCATGGCCTTGCTTGTAAAGTAGACAAGGGCAAACTAGTACGAAGGGCCATAGTAAGCAATAGTAGACAAGGAGAAAGTATTACTAAGGGCCATAGTAAGCAATAGTAGTTAGTACTAAATAGCATATGATAATGGTACTTATCATGTGAGAGAAAATGACACTACTAGTAAATATTTGTGAATAGTACTAAATAGTTCTAAGTAGTTCTAAATAGTACATGCCAATGGTATTGAGCATCTAAGAGGACATGAAAATAGCAACTAAATAGTGGTATGTAGCATATGACCAGTACTTAGCATTTGAGCGAATATGATGTACCTTAACTGTTTTAAGAAGTCTAGTATTTAGTACTAAACAACAAATACTTGTCCCTCCTCTTCAACCCTTACCCCTTGAATCCATGAAGGAGACTAGCTTTCCACTCCTCAACCTTGGACTCCTCCTAAACCCTGCAACCCCCTTCGAACCCTGGAACTCCTAGTTAGCTCTCTCGACCCTATCCCCCTTTTGAACCCTGAAATCCCCTTCTAAACCCTTGAACTCCTGTGGAGGCGAGAGCCTCCATCAATCGTTGTGATCAAGCTCTATTTCTCATTCACGCGTGCATGAGATATGCTTTCCACGCTTTAGGCTACACCTCTCACTGAAAAACGACCCGCGGACCTATGCTACACTTGTGAACACCTATGCTACAATGAGCAATGACACAACTATAGGTGACCAACACCCTTGGAACCTACACATGGGATAAACAGAGACAACATGCAAACATAAGTACTTAATGAAATCGGAGATAAAGTTTGCATTCCATAAGTGTTTGGGGGCTTCCTCCTCATCAGTTTCTTCACCATTCTTGGAATCCTTGTCATATAATCCAAAACATACAGATGGTACAATGTATGCAAAAAGTACTATTTTGAGGAAGGAGGAGGAAGGAGGAGGGAGGAGGAGGAGGGGGGAGGAGTAGGAGGAGGGAGGAAGGAGGAGGAAGGAGAAGAGATGGGAGGAGGAAGGAGGAGGAGGAGGAGGGAGGAGAAGGAGGAGGGAGGAGAAGGAGGAGGGAGGAAGGAGGAGGAAGGAGGAGGAGGAGGGAGTACAAGGGCAGAGAGTGCAAGGGTAAGGGCATGCTAGAACACGATAGTGTAAGAGAGCATGGACTCAATGGATATCAATCACATGAACACAATAGTGAGCTTGAACACTGAACCCCAAAGAGTGGGAGCTTCATTCCATTGAGAGATATTTATACATGTTGGTCTCTACACAATCCGTAGGTACCTCCATGTTGGGACCTCTTTTGTAAGAGTCCCTCCGCTTTTGGGGGGGACCCTCTACACAAAGTGGAGGGACCTTTTGGGTCTCTACACAAAGTGGGGGGACCTTTTGGGAAGTGTGGGGGGACCTTTTGGGTCTCTACATAAGCTGGGGTGACCTTTTGGGTCTCTACACAAAGTGCAAGGATCTTTTGGGTCTCTACACAAAGTGGAGGGACCTCAGAAAGTGTAGGCTTTTAGTATTTGTCTCTCTAGATCCTTATTTTGCAAGTATGATTGGATATTTTCTAGAGAGGATTTTGGCTATCCTCATCCTTTCATATTTATCATATCATCTTTCAGGATCAAGATATTACAAGCGGAGGTTTGGCGCTACTCTACACACACAATGCTCTCATAGTTGTTGTCCTAGACTGCACTTCTGGCCCTTGTTACTAGAAGGTTAACATGGCCAGATCAATGTGTTGTTAATGCCTTCATATAGAGAATTGCTGCCATAGAGTCATTGAAGCTAAAGAGAAAGATGCTTGCATTTGTAGCCAAGAATCAAGATGAGATTGAAGTGAATGGCAGGTGCTCAAATCTACTCTCCGCATTTAAAGAATTGAGAGTATGGGCAAACCTAGAGGATGAAACTAGAGAAAACCAAGAGCAATCGCATGGTGCAGACATGCAGACTTCAACTAAGCAACAATTGGCAAGAGCGATGGGTATACAAGACCAACAAACCCTTGATGATATGAGAAAATGGCCCAACATATATTTACATCCAAAAAAGTAGGTTAGAAGTCATAAATCTTTGGTGATTTTAGAGGCATTTATGTAAATTTATCTTTTGGATTGTAGTGCATCTTTGAAATCGATTAAGGCTTCAAAATTGAATTGTTCATGTAAATTTTGCAAGTACTATATTATTACGTAACTAAGAATGATTATTGAAGTTAGTATGTCATCCTTTACCAATGATGAGAAGACATGATCGATTTTGAATCCAATCTTGGCTTTCAGCATGAGAGGCTAAGAACAGTTTTAAAACCGATCTTATGAACTCCCATACAAAGAGCATGCGAGTAAGATGAAAGACTAAGATTGATTTTATAATTATTAATGTTAACATCTCCCACTTGGTGGACTATGAGATGTTGAGATCGGTTGTAAAGCCAATCTTTTGTAACATATGATTCACTTTTGAGTTGTAATCTTCATATTTTTATATGGTGTTTATGTAGATATGAATCTAGATTTGTGTATGGAAATGTAATGTGGGATTTGGATCTGTTTTATGATCAATTCCTTTTCAAATTAGTAAATACAAATTGAATCTTGTGATGATGAGACCTCTACGAAGATTGGAGATATAATATAATACACCAAAATACTGGTTACCATTGTCAATGTAAATGAGAGAATATAATGTAGATTTAAGCTCACATTTTTAAATGCAAGCATGAATGACATTCATTGAATCTTAACTTCACACCTTGATACTTTTGCATTCCATGATACAGATGAAAATCTCCTGCATATAGAAATACCTTACAGAGAAAATCAGATGAGTCAAAGGGAACACATTCAATGTTCTCCATCTATGAGAACAAAGAAATTACTTGTACTTGACCTAAATGAAAATTTGCTCCTCAAGTACAATACTCCTGATAAATACAGAAGCACACAAATTTTTAAGAGAACATGGATTGTTCTTTGAAATGGATGTGTTCAATTCTTGGATAGATTGTTTGAGCACATTCATATGGGCATATGGTCAACTGCGTTAATCAAGAATGTGACTTACATGGTCCATTTGATGGAGAAGCTTGCAGAGAAACAATTTCCATTCTACAAAATTATGGGGCAAGATCAATGCTACAAACCACTTACGGTGAAATTCCTTTCATCTCCTTGTATGACCATGTTAGGCAGTCACGGTATTCCATTAGGAGTGCTTTGAGCTTGGTTTCATCTTCTTGTCGAAGCTATTTTCCAATGAAAACCAATTTTTGTTCCTCCCCTTCAAGGGCGAGGTTTATTGTTTGAGTTTTTGTTGGTCCCTCATAGATTGGAGTTTCTCCAATTCTATCAGTTTCTTGAACTTCATATTCTCTTAGTGGTCTTGGCATTGCTATGGGGACACTTCCACTTGTGTAGTTCTTGAAGTACTCCGGCACTTCTCGAAGATCAGCCTCTGATGGTGTTGAACTAGCTTGACATGTGCTATGTGTAGTGGGTGGCATAGTATCATTAACCAATTTGTCAGGCTCTTGGTTACTTTCTTTTTCTAAAGTCTCTTGATCGAGCTTCATTTGCACATGTGGCTTATACTACGTTGGGAACTGTGAGGTAACTTTTCCACTGGTAAGGTGTTCCCAACTAAGGGTTCATTTGCTGTGCATACTCCTTCCAGTCCCTCAAGGGACCATTCAAGAGGAGGTGGCTCAGATTTTGAGGGAGCTAGCTTTGCAAGATACAATTCGACGATCCTTCTTTGGACTCGTTCGAATTCATTGAAGTGTTTGGCCTTGGCTTTTTGGCGATTTTCTCCTTTAGCTTTCTTGCGGGATCTTCTGCTATTATTCAACTTTGTAGGTTCAACTTTTTGAAGCTCGACTACCATTAGGGCATGCAGCATGGCTAAGTCATTGTCAAAGACTTGATCTTCAATTTGAGCATTCTCAGCCTCACTTTCAAGGTCCCAAGGAAAATCTGAGTCATTATTGGTATCGGTACCTTCGTCTGGTTCATTATTCCACTCGAGGTCAGCCATGAAGAATGGCACCTCTAGATCGATTAGCTCTTCATGTGTGAGTGGAGGATCTACCTGCATGACCCTAACATCTATCTGCGAGAAGATGGGGTCTAATGAATGGCAGTTGTCGATGGTTTCCAATGTTTGTATCCAATTATTGACATTGCTTTGTGTATCGCTCGCTATGGCATGCTATTGCAGGGGAGCTGATTTGCATGATATCGTTGTTGAATAGGTTTCATCCAACGCTCTAGGCACAATTGGTTGTATTGCTCCTATCCCCACATTCACTTTGATCGCGGTGTCACAATTTTGGATTGTCAGTCTATCAGCTCCCCAATCATGGACGAACTGATGCTTCCCGCAACCAAGGACGTCCCAATAAGATTTGATAGGATTTCTTGGGGAGATCCAAGATTGTAAATTGAAGGGAAAATGGGACTCCTGCGACTTTTGTTGACATGCCATTCACTATTCCTCAGGGCTTTGCCCGTGAATCATCGGCAAAGCGTATGTTGAAATTATCCTTTTGCATTGGTGAGATACCCCATTTATCGTAGAGCTCCTTGGATAGGACATTTACACCTGCTCCACCATCCACTATGGCTTGGACTTCATTATGTGCCTTGTGGATTAAAGGCACAGTGATGTTGCGTATGCCATCTCTCTCACCCATCCACACATGGATATCTTCTATGTCTTCCATAGGTGGAGGGGGATTGCGAGTTCAATCTAGCCTTTGAAACTCTCCAGAGATTGGGACAATTTCGTGATAAGATTCCAATGGGAATTGACACAGGGCAACTCAGAATGCTAGAGAGTGCAACTCCTTCAAGTTGGCATGGTGGTACATTATGTTGCGGATTCTGTTGTTGGAATAGAGGCTCGAGTACAATATCAATACTTTGTGGGGTCAAGTCATGGATCAGATCTTGCGCTTGCTTCTCAGCCTCAAATTGAGCTTGTTCCTTTTGTACCCATTGTTGAAGTGCCTGAAATCGAGCCTTCTCCACCTCTCCATTTGGGTATGGATCTTCTTTTATTTGAGGCTTGGGAGTTGATGTGGATTAGCTTGGTTGCTCATTGCTTGGGGGACGTAGAGGCACTTGTCATTTCTTTTGAAGAACTCATCTTGATTGAATTGGAATATTAGGGTCCTTGGTACCCTCTTTTTGCTGGCGTGTAATTACACTCACAGGATGTGATATTACACTTGCTAGCACCAAACTTTGATGGTTCAGTCAAGATCCCCATCATCGCGACTACACCTGGCCATGTTGTGTTGTGGAGGAGTCAAAGGGATTTCTTGAATTTCGGGGGGGGAACCGGAGTAGAGGATTGTCGGAGGCATTGGCCATAGCAGTGTTGTATGTGAATTTGGAGAGCATTGGTGTCGAAGGCATTGGCCGAAGCATAGCTGCATGCAGATTTGGCGAGAGGTGCAATGGGTGTCCCTGTTGCAACGGTGGGTGTTGAAGTAGTTGTGTTAGGAGGGTTAGAGATGTGTTAGTGTTGTAGGAACCATCGTGTTAATAATGTTCCTAGGATTGTCCCACGTGTGTAAGGAAATGTGCTGGTGCAAACGGATCGTCAATTGGAGGTCACGACGTAAATATATGAGATATTAACGAGTGCTGGGGATGCCAAAATGGTGTGCAATGGGTTGGAAAACTGCCTGATAGCATGGTGTTTTTGTGTGTGAAACTATGGTTCAAACGAGGTCCAGTTTGGCCACCAAATAGGCGAGATTTGAAGCATTAAAGTGCACGTAAAGGTGGCCTTTTTTGGTTGGGGGGTCCTTGGCCTTAAGTATGGTGTGGATGGTCCTAAACTCTAACTGGGGTGGACTAATTGACCTAGTCTAGCTCCTTAATTTGAACCAACCAGTTCGTTTAACTGTTAGTTACTCTAATTATTACTTACTCTAACTGTTAGTTAGAGGAACTGCTTGTTACAAGGGCAGTTACTCTAACCTAACCTAATTGTGGGCCTAACTAACTACAGTTAGTTGAACTAACTACACTCTAGTTAGTCGAACCTACTAACTGACTAAACCTAGGTTATCCTAACTAGAGCCTATCTAACCTAGCCTAGGTTATTCTAACCTAACCTAGGTTATTCTAACCTAACCCTAGGTTAGTCTATGGGTTAGGGCTAGGGTTAGAGTTTTTTTTTAATTCGGCAAAAAAGGGGGGGGGCTGACACAGCCGAGGGGGAGGGGAGTGTGGAGAGGAGGGCAGGGTTGGAGAGGTGGTGAGGGTGTAGGAGGAGTATAGGAGGGGGAAGGAGGTGACGGAGAGGGCGTAGGAAGCGGGGGAAGGAGGCACATGGAGGCGAGGGAAGGAGGCACAGGGAGGTTGTTCCGCCACTGATGGTGGGCACTGCGGGCGAGCAGTCTGTAGCAAGGGCTTAAGCCCTTTAGTTAGGTAGGTTTAGGGAGAGGCGTGACAGGCGATGGGTGGAAAAAAGGAAGGGGGGAGGGGGGAGAGAGAGAGAGAGATGGTGGGCGCTACGGGTGGGCAGTCTGTAGCAAGGGCTTAAGCCCTTTAATTAGGTAGGTTTAGGGAGAGGCATGACAGGCGAGGGGTGGAAAAAGGAAGGGGGGGGAGGGGAGAGAGAGAGAGAGAGAGAGAGAGAGAGAGAGAGAGAGAGAGAGAGAGAGAGGGGATGGGGGGGGGATGGAGGGGGGGTGGAGAGGGGGAGGGTGTGTGTGGAAAAGGGGGGGGGGGCATGGAGGGGATTTAGGGGGGGATGGAGGGGGGTGGAGGGGGGGGCGAGGGGGAGGCGGGGTGGATGCAAAGCATATCTTATGGGTACAATACTTTGCACACATAATGAAATAGGTGGAATTGACTTAGATGCAAAGTGACACACCCATCCCATAAGTGCTTGATCGGATAACATACCTAGTAGCGTGTTTTTTTACGGATGTGCATGACACTAGAGCAAAAATAGTATTTAATGCTCCATCAACCACGCAAAGGATATCCGATGGGCACAACGCTTTCCCTATGCCTCAACCTAGAGGGTATTGAACTATTCTCAAAGAGGCACACCCATCCAATAAGTACTTGGTCAGATAACACACCTAAGGGCGTGTTTTTTTACGGATGTGCATATCACTAGGGGAAAAATGGTGTATAATGCTTGATTGGCCATGCAAAGCATATCTGATGGTCACAATACTTTGCATGCACCTCAAACTAGTTGAAAGATACTTGCGTGCAAAGTGGAGCCCCCATCTGATAAGTACTTGTTTGAATAACACACCTAGGACCGTGTTTTTTTATGGTTGTGCATTACACTAAGGCAAAAACGGTGTTTTATACTTGATCCACAATGCAAAACATATCTGATGGGCACAATACTCTGCACACACCTTCAACTAGGTAGAATTGAATTACATGCAAAGTGGCATTCCCATCGCATAAGTACTTGATCGGATAACACACCTAGCAGCGTGTTTTTTAACGGATGTGCATGACACTAAGGCAAAAATGGTATTGAATGCTCGATCAACAAGGCAAAGCATATCCGATGGGCACAATACTTTTCCTACACCTTAACCTAGGTTGTATTGAAATGTTCTCAAAGAGGCACACCCATCCGATAAGTACTTGGTCAGATAACATACCTAAGGGTGTGTTTTTTCCCAATGTGCATATCACTACGGGAAAAACATTATATAATGCGTGATCCACCATGCAAAGCATATCCGATGGTGACAATACTTTGCACACACCTCAGCCTAGTTGAAACGGACTTGCGTGCAAAGTGGAGCCCCCATCGGATAAGTACTTTTTTGAATAACACACCTAGGACAGTGTTTTCTTATGGTTGTGCATCACACTAAGGCAAAAACAGTGTTTTATGCTTGATTGACAATGCAAAGCATCTCCGATGGGCATAATACTTTGCACACACCTTCAACTAGGTGGAATTCACTATTTGAATAACACACCTAGGACAGTGTTTCTTTATGGATGTGCATGACACTAAGGCAAAAATGAATAAGTACTTGATCGGATAACACACCTAGAAGTGTGATTTTTTATGGATGTGCATGACTCTAAGGCAAAAATGGTATTTAATGCTCGATCGACCATGCAAAGCATATCCGATGAATGGCATTTAATGCTCGATCAACCATGCAAAGCATATCCGATGGGCACAATACTTTTCCTACCCCTCAACCTAAGTGGCATTATGATGTTTTCAAACACGCACACCCATCTGATAAGTACTTGGTCAGATAACACACCTAGGGCGTGTTTTTTTGCGGATGTGCATATCACTAGGGAAAAAACGGTGTATAATGCATGATCGGCCATGCAAAGCATATCCGATGGTCACAATACTTTGAACGAACCTCAACCTAGTTGAAACCGACTTGCGTGCAAAGTGGAGCCCCCATCTGAGAAGTACTTGTTTGAATAACACACCTAGGACGTGTTTTTTTATGTTGTGCATGACACTAAAGCAAAAACGGTGTTTTATGCTTGATCGACATCACAAAGCATATCCGATGGGCACAATACTTTGCACACACCCTTAACTAGGGGGAATTGAATTACATGCAAAGTGGCATTCCTATCGCATAAGTACTTGATCGGATAACACACCTAGCAGCGTGTTTTTTTATGGATGTGCTTGACACTAAGGCAAAAATGGTATTTAATGCTCGATCGACCATGCAAAGCATATCCGATGGGCACAATACTCTTCCTACGCCTTAACCTAGGTGGTATTGAAATGTTCTCAAAGAGGCACACCCATCCGATAAGTACTTGGTCTGATAACATATCTAAGGGCGTGTTTTTTTGCGAATGTGCATATCGCAACGGGAAAAACGCTGTATAATGCGTAACCGACCATGCAAAGCATATCCGATGGTGACAATAATTTGCACTCACCTCAACCTAGTTTAAACGTACTTGTGTGCAAAGTGGAGCCCCCATCCGATAAGTACTTGTTTGAATATAACACACCTAGAACCATGTTTTTTTATGGTTCTGCATGACACTTAGGCAAAAACGGAGTTTTATGCTTGATCGACAATGCAAAGCATATCCGATGGGCACAACACTTTGCACACACCTTCAACTAGGTGGAATTCACTTACATGCAAAGTGGCATTCCTGTCGCATAAGTATTTGATCGGATAACACACCTAGCAGCATGATTTTTTATGGATGTGCATGACACTAAGGCAAAAATGGTATTTAATGCTCGATCGACCATGCAAAGCATATCCGATGGGCACAATACTCTTCCTACGCCTTAACCTATGTGGTATTGAAATGTTCTCAAAGAGGCACACCCATCCGATAAGTATTTGGTCAGATAACATACCTAAGGTCGTGTTTTTTTGCGGATGTGCATATCACTACCAGAAAAACATTGTATAATGCGTAATCGACCATGCAGAGCATATCCGATGGGCACAATACTTTGCACACACCTTCAAATAGGTGGAATTGTCTTACATGCAAAGTGGCATTCCCATGGCATAAGTACTTGATAACACACCTAGCAGCGTGTTTTTTTTTAGATGTCCTTGTCACTAAGGCAAAAATGGTATTGAATGCTCGATCGACCATGCAAAGCATATCTGATGGGCACAACACTTTGCACACACCTTGCACTAAGTGGAATTGACTTAAATGCAAAGTGGCATGCCCTTCCCATAAGTGCTTGATAGGATAACATACCTAGCAGCGTGTTTTTTTGCGGATATGCATGACACTAGAGCAAAAATAGTATTTAATGCTCGATCGACCACGCAAAGGATATCCGATGGGCACAACACTTTCCCTATGCCGCAACCTAGGTGGTTTTGAAATGTTCTCAAAGAGGCACACCCATCCGATAAGTAGTTGGTCAGATAATACACCTAAGGGTGTGTTTTTTTGTGGATGTGCATATCACTAGGGAAAAACGGTGTATAATGCGTGATCGGCCATGCAAAGCATATCTGATGGTCACAATACTTTGCACGCACCTCAACCTAGTTGAAAGATACTTGCGTGCAAAGTGGAGCCCCCATCCGATAAGTACTTGTTTGAATAACACACCTAGGACCATGTTTTTTTATGGTTAAGCATGACACCAAGGCAAAAACAGTGTTTTATGCTTGATCAACAATGCAAAGCATATCCGATGGGCACAATACTTTGCACACACCTTCAAATAGGTGTAATTGTCTTACATGCAAAGTGGTATTCCCATCGCATAAGTACTTGATCGGATAACACACCTAGCAACGTGTTTTCTTATAGATGTTCGTGACACTAAGGCAAAAATGGTATTTAATGCTCGATCGACCATGCAAAGCATATCTGATGGGCACAATAATTTTCCTACGCCTTAACCTAGGTGTTATTGAAATGTTCTCAAAGAGGCACACCCATCCGATAAGTACCTGGTCAGATAACATACCTAAGGGCGTGTTTCTTTGCAGATGTGCATATCACTACTAGGAAAACGTTGTATAGTGCGTGATTGACCATGCAGAGCATATCAGATGGTGACAATACTTTGCACGCACCTAAACCTAGTTGAAAGGGACTTGGGTGCAAAGTGGAGCCACCATCCGATAAGTACTTGTTTGAATAACACACCAAGGACCGTGTTTTTTTATGGTTGTGCATGACACTAAGGCAAAAACGGTGTTTTATGCTTGATCGACAATGCAAAGCATATCCGATGGGCACAATACTTTGCACACACCTTCAACTAGGTGGAATTGTTTTACATGCAAAGTGGCATTCCCATCGGATAAGTACTTGATCGGATAACACACCTAGCAACGTGATTTTTTACGGATGTGCATGACACTGAGGCAAAAATGGTATTTAATGCTTGATCGACCATGCAAAGCATATCCGATGGTCACAATACTCTTCCTTTGCCTTAACCTAGGTGGTATTGAAATGTTCTCAAAGACACACACCCATCCGCTAAGTATGTGGTCAGATAACATATCTAAGGGCGTGTTTTTTTGCGGATGTGCATATCACTAGTGGAAAAATGTTGTATAATGCATAATCGACCATGCACAGCATATCTGATGGTGACAATACTTTGCACGCATCTCAACCTAGTTGAAACGGACTTGCATGCAAAGTGGAGTACCCATCCGATAAGTACTTAATTGATTAACACACCTAGGACCGTGTTTTTTTATGGTTGTGCATGACACTAAGGCCAAAACGGTGTTTTATGCTTGATCGACAATGCAAAGCATATCCGATGGGCACAATAATTTGCACTCACCTCAACCTAGTTTAAACGTACTTGTGTGCAAAGTGGAGCCCCCATCCGATAAGTACTTGCGTAACCGACCATGCAAAGCATATCCGATGGGCACAATACTTGAACTAGGTGGAATTGACTTACAAGCAAAGTGGCACACCCATCCCATAAGTGCTTGATCGGATAACATACCTAGCAGTGTGTTTTTTTACGGATGTGCATGACACTAGAGCAAAAATAGTATTTAATGCTCGATCGACCACGCAAAGGATATCCGATGGGCACAACACTTTCCCTACACCTCAACCTAGGTGTTATTGAAATGTTCTCAAAGAGGCACACCATTCCGATAAGTACTTATTCAGATAACACACCTAAGGGCGTGTTTTTTTGTAGATGTGCATATCACTAGGGGAAAAACGGTGTATAATGCGTGATCAGCCATGCAAAGCATATGTGATGGTCACAATACTTTGCACGCACCTCAACCTAGTTGAAAGATACTTGGGTGCAAAGTGGAGCCCCCATCTGATAAGTACTTGTTTGAATAACACACCTCGGACCGTGTATTTTTATGGTTGTCTATTACACTAAGGCAAAAACGGTGTATTATGTTTCATCCACAATGCAAAGCATATCCGATGCACACAATACTTTGCACACACCTTCAACTAGGTGGAATTGAATTACATGCAAAGTGGCATTCCCATCGCATAAGTACATGATCAGATAACACACCTAGCAGCGTGTTTTTTTACGGATGTGCATGACACTAAGGCAAAAATGGTATTTAATTCTCGATCGACCATGCAAAGCATGTCCGATGGGCACAATACTTTTCCTACACCTTAACCTAGGTGGTATTGAAATGTTCTCAAAGAGTCACACCCATCCGTTAAGTATTTGGTCAGATAACATACCTAAGGTCGTGTTTTTTTGCGGATGTGCATATCACTACCGGAAAAACATTGTATAATGCGTAATCGACCATGCAGAGCATATCCGATCGTGACAATACTTTGCACGCATCTCGACCTAGTTGAAAGATACTTGCGTGTAATGTGGAGCGCCCATCCGATAAGTACTTGTTTGAATAACACACCTAGGATCGTGTTTTTTTATGGTTGTGCATGACACTAAGGCAAAAACGGTGTTTTATGCTTCATCGACAATGCAAAGCATATCCGATGGGCATAATACTTTACACACACCTTCAACTAGGTGGAATTGACTTACATGCAAAGTGGCACACCCATCCGATAAGTACTTGGTCATATAACATACCTAAGGGCGTGTTTTTTTTGTGGATGTGCATATCACTACGGGAAAAACATTGTATAATGCGTAATTGAACATGCAGAGCATATCCGATGGTGACAATACTTTGTATGCACCTCAACCTAGTTGAAATAGACTTGCATGCAAAGTGGATCCCCCATCCAATAAGTACTTGTTTGAATAACACACCTAGGACCGTGTTTTCTTATGGTTGTGCATGACACTAAGGCGAAAACTGTGTTTTATGCTTGATCGACAATGCAAAGCATATCCGATGGGCACAATACTTTGCACACACCTTCAATTAGGTGGAATTGACTTACATGCAAAGTGGCATTCCCATCGCATAAGTACTTGATTAGATGACACACCTAGCAGCGTGTTTTTTTACGGATGTGCATGACACTAAGGCAAAAATAATATTTGATGCTCGATCGACCATGCAAAGCATATCCGATGGGCACAATACTTTTCCTAAGCCTTAACCTAGGTGGTATTGAAATGTTCTCAAAGAGGCACACCCATCCGATAAGTACTTGGTTAGATAACATACCTAAGGGCGTGTTTTTTTGCGGATGTGCTTATCACTACCGGAAAAACGTTGTATAATGCGTGATCGACCATGCAAAGCATATTCGACGGTGACAATACTTTGCGCGCACCTCAACGTAGTTGAAAGGGACTTGCATGCAAAGTGGAGCCCCATCCGATAAGTACCTCAACCTAGTTGAAAGATACTTGCGTGCAAAGTGGAGCCCCCATCCGATAAGTACTTGTTTGAATAACACACCTAGGACCGTGTTTTTTTATGGTTGTGCATGACACTAAGGCAAAAACGGAGTCTTATGCTTGATCGACAATGCAAAGCATATCCGATGGGCACAATACTTTGCACACACCGTCAACTAGGTGGAATTCACTTACATGCAAAGTGGCATTCCCGTCGCATAAGTATTTGATCGGATAACACACCTAGCAGCATGATTTTTTATGGATGTGCATGACACTAAGGCAAAAATGGTATTTAATGCTCGATCGACCATGCAAAGCATATCCGATGGGCACAATACTCTTCCTACACCTTAACCTAGGTGGTATTGAAATGTTCTCAAAGAGGCACACCCATCCGTTAAGTATTTGGTCAGATAACATACCTAAGGTCGTGTTTTTTTGCGGATGTGCATATCACTACCGGAAAAACATTGTATAATGCGTAATCGACCATGCAGAGCATATCCGATCGTGACAATACTTTGCACGCATCTCGACCTAGTTGAAAGATACTTGCGTGCAATGTGGAGCGCCCATCCGATAAGTACTTGTTTGAATAACACACCTAGGATCGTGTTTTTTTATGGTTGTGCATGACACTAAGGCAAAAACGGTGTTTTATGCTTCATCGACAATGCAAAGCATATCCGATGGGCATAATACTTTACACACACCTTCAACTAGGTGGAATTGACTTACATGCAAAGTGGCATGCCCATCCCATAAGTACTTGATCGGATTACACACCTAGCAGCATGTTTTTTTACGGATGTGCATGACACTAAGGCAAAAATGGTATTTAATGCTCGATCGACCATGCAAAGCATATCCGATGGGCACAATACTTTTCCTAGACCTTAACCTAGGTGGTATTGAAATGTTCTCAAAGAGGCACACCCAAGTACTTGGTCAGATAACATACCTAAGGGCGTGTTTTTTTGCGGATGTGCATATCACTACCGAAAAAACGTTGTATAATGCGTGATTGACCATGCAGAGCATATCGGATGGTGACAATACTTTGCACGCACCTCAACCTAGTTGAAAGATACTTGCGTGCAAAGTGGAGCCCCCATCTGATAAGTACTTATTTGAATAACCCACCTGGGACCGTGGTTTTTTATGGTTGTGCATGACACTAAGGCAAAAATGGTGTTTTATGCTTGATCGACAATGCAAAGCATATTCGATGGGCACAATACTTTGCACACACCTTCAACTAGGTGAAATTGACTTACATGCAAAGTTGCATTCCCATCGTATAAGTACTTTATCGTATCACACACCTTGCAGCATGTTTTTTTTTACGGATGTGCATGACACTAAGGCAAAAATGGTATTTAATGCTCGATCGACCATGCAAGGCATATCCGATGGGCACAATACTTTTCACGCACCTCAACTGAGTTGATAGATACTTGCATGCAATGTGGAGCCCCCATCTGATAAGTTTTGAATAACACACTTAGGATCGTGTTTTTTTATGGTTGTGCATTACACTAGAGCAAAAATGGTGTTTTATGCTTGATCAACAATGCAAAGCATATCCGATGGGCATAATACTTTGCACACACCTTAAACTAGGTGGAATTGACTTACAGGCAAAGTGGCATGCCCATCCCATAAGTACTTGATCGGAGAACATACCTAGCAGCGTGTTTTTTTCGGATATGCATGACACCAAGGCAGAAATGGTATTTAATGCTCGATCAACCATGCAAAGCATATCCGATGGGCACAATACTTTTCCTACCCCTCAACCTAGGTGGCATTGTCATGTTTTCAAACACGCACACCCATCCGATAAGTACTTGGTCAGATAACACACCTAAGGGCGTGTTTTTTTGCAGATGTGCATATCACTAGGGAAAAAGCGGTGTATAATGCGTGATCGGCCATGCGAAACATATCCGATGGTCACAATACTTTGAACGAAACTCAACCTAGTTGAAACTGACTTGCGTGCAAAGTGGAGCCCCCATCTGAGAAGTACTTGTTTGAATAACACACCTAGGACGTGTTTTTTTATGGTTGTGCATGACACTAAAGCAAAAACGGTGTTTTATGCTTGATCGACATCGGAAAGCATATCCAATCGGCACAATACTTTGCACACACCCTTAACTAGGGGGAATTGAATTACATTCAAAGTGGCATTCATATCGCATAAGTACTTGATCGGATAACACACCTAGCAGCGTGTTTTTTTACGGATGTGCTTGACACTAAGGCAAAAATGGTATTTAATGCTCGATCAACCATGCAAAGCATATCCGATGGGCACAATACTTTTCCTATGCCTTAACCTAGGTGGTATTGAAATATTCTCAAAGAGGCACACCCATCCGATAAGTACTTGGTTAGATAACATAACTAAGGGCATGTTTTTTTGCGAATGTGCATATCACTACGGGAAAAACGTTGTATAATGCGTAACCGACCATGCAAAGCATATCCGATGGTGACAATACTTTGCACTCACCTCAACCTAGTTTATACAGACTTGTGTGCAAAGTGGAGCCCCCATCCGATAAGTACTTGTTTGAATAACACACCTAGGACCGTGTTTTTTTATGGTTCTCCATGACACTTAGGCAAAAACGGTGTTTTATGCTTGATCGACAATGCAAAGCATATCCGATGGGCACAAAACTTTTCACAGCTCTTGAACTAAGTGGAATTGACTTAAATGCAAAGTGGCATGCCCATCCCCTAAGTGCTTGATCGGAAAACATACCTAGCAGCGTGTTTTTTTACGGATGTGCATGACAGTAGAGCAAAAATAGTATTTAATGCTCGATCAACCATGCAAAGGATATCCAATGAGCACAACACTTTCCCTACACCTCAACCTAGTTGGTTTTGAAATGTTGTCAAAGAGGCACACCCATCCAATAAGTACTTGGTCAGATAACACACCTAAGGGCCTGTTTTTTTACAGATGTGCATATCACTAGCGGAAAAATGGTGTATAATGCGTGATTGGCCATGCAAAGCATATCTGATGGTCACAACACTTTGCACGAACCTCAACCTAGTTGAAAGATACTTGCGTGCAAAGTGGAGCCCCCATCCGATAAGTATTTGTTTGAATAACACACCTAGGACCGTGTTTTTTTATGGTTAAGAATGACACCAAGGCAAAAACGGTGTTTTATGCTTGATCGACAATGCAAAGCATATCTGATGGGCACAATACTTTGCACACACCCTTAACTAGGGGGAATTGAATTACATGCAAAGTGGCATTCCTATCGCATAAGTACTTGATCGGATAAGACACCTAGCAGCATGTTTTTTTATGGATGTGCTTGACACTAAGGCAAAAATGGTATTTAATGCTCGATCGACCATGCAAAGCATATCCGATGGGCACAATACTCTTCCTACGCCTTAACC
Source organism: Dipteris shenzhenensis (assembly GCF_047967505.1). NCBI lineage: Eukaryota > Viridiplantae > Streptophyta > Polypodiopsida > Gleicheniales > Dipteridaceae > Dipteris > Dipteris shenzhenensis. The sequence goes on along the minus strand of NC_141614.1, from coordinate 8,377,179 downwards.
TAGGTGGTATTGAAATGTTCTCAAAGAGGCACACCCATCCGATAAGTACTTGGTCTGATAACATAACTAAGGGCATGTTTTTTTGCGAATGTGCATATCGCTACGGGAAAAACGTTGTATAATGCGTAACTGACCATGCAAAGCATATTCGATGGTGACAATAATTTGCACTCACCTCAACCTAGTTTAAACGTACTTGTGTGCAAAGTGGATCCCCCATCCGATAAGTACTTGTTTGAATAACACACCATGGCTCGTGTCTTTTTATGGTTGTGCATGACACTAAGGCAAAAACGGTGTTTTATGCTTGATCGACAATGCAAAGCATATTTGATGGGCACAATACTTTGCACACACCTTCAACTAGGTGGAATTGACTTACTTGCAAAGTGGCATTCCCATCGGATAAGTACTTGATCAGATAACACACCTAGCAACGTGTTTTTTTACGGATGTGCATGACACTAAGGCAAAAATGGTATTTAATGCTCGATCGACCATGCAAAGCATATCCGATGGGCACAATACTCTTCCTATGCCTTAACCTAGGTGGTATTGAAATGTTCTCAAAGAGGCACACCCATCCGATTAGTACTTGGTCAGATAACATACCTTTGTGGATGTGCATATCACTACGGGAAAAACATTGTATAATGCGTAATCGAACATGCAGAGCATATCCGATGGTGACAATACTTTGCATGCACCTCAACCTAGTTGAAATAGACTTGCATGCAAAGTGGATCCCCCATCCAATAAGTACTTGTTTGAATAACACACCTAGGACCGTGTTTTCTTATGGTTGTGCATGACACTAAGGCGAAAACTGTGTTTTATGCTTGATCGACAATGCAAAGCATATCTGATGGGCACAATACTTTGCACACACCTTCAATTAGGTGGAATTGACTTACATGCAAAGTGGCATTCCCATCGCATAAGTACTTGATCGGATAACACACCTAGCAGCGTGTTCTTTTACGGATGTGCATGACACTAGGGCAGAAATGGTATTTAATGCTCGTTCGACCATGCAAAGCATATCCGATGGGCACAATACTTTTCCTACACCTTAACCTAGGTGGTATTGAAATGTTCTCAAAGAGGCACACCCATCTGATAAGTACTTGGTTAGAAAACATACCTAAGGGCGTGTTTTTTTGCGGATGTGCATGCAAAGTGGAGTCCCATCTGATAAGTACCTCAACCTAGTTGAAAGATACTTGTGTGCAAAGTGGAGCCCCCATCCGATAAGTACTTGTTTGAATAACACACCTAGGACCGTGTTTTTTTACGGTTGTGCATGACACTAAGGCAAAAACGGAGTTTTATGCTTGATTGACAATGCAAAGCATATCCGATGGGCACAATACTTTGCACACACCTTCAACTAGGTGGAATTCACTTACATGCAAAGTGGCATTCCCGTCGCATAAGTATTTCATCGGATAACACACCTAGCAGCATGATTTTTTATGGATGTGCATGACACTAAGGCAAAAATGGTATTTAATGCTCGATGGACCATGCAAAGCATATCCGATCAGCACAATACTCTTCCTACGCCTTAACCTAGGTGGTATTGAAATGTTCTCAAAGAGGCACACCCATCCGTTAAGTATTTGGTCAGATAACATACCTAAGGTTGTGTTTTTTTGCGGATGTGCATATCACTACCGGAAAAACATTGTATAATGCGTAATCGACCATGCAGAGCATATCTGATGGTGACAATACTTTGCACGCATCTCAACCTAGTTGAAAGATACTTGCGTGCAAAGTGGAGCGCCCATCCGATAAGTACTTGGTTGAATAACACACCTAGGATCGTGTTTTTTTATGGTTGTGCATGACACTAAGGCTAAAACGGTGTTTTATGCTTCATCGACAATGCAAAGCATATCCGATGGGCATAATACTTTACACACACCTTCAACTAGGTGGAATTGACTTACATGCAAAGTGGCATGCCCATCCCATAAGTACTTGATCGGATAACACACCTAGCAGCATGTTTTTTTACGGATGTGCATGACACTAAGGCAAAAATGGTATTTAATGCTCGATCGACCATGCAAAGCATATTCGGTGGGCACAATACTTTTCCTACACCTTAACCTAGGTGGTATTGAAATGTTCTGAAAGAGGCATACCCATCCGATAAGTACTTGGTCAGAGAGGATTACCAAAAAGTGAGCGGAGAAAAGCGAGCAGCCCCAAATAAGCGAGCAAGATTAAATAGGTTTCAAGCGAGCGAGAACCTCATCCAGCATCTTATTCCCCTCAATATCATTGGAACAATTGATGTGATCATAAGCAGATTAAACATATTCCAACCATGAAGGCATGCCTGAAACTCACAATTAACTTCTCTTTCATCCCCATACTATCAATTTGAGTCATTGTGGAGAGGTAGAGACATAACAATACATAAAATTTGCGATAAAAAAAGCAAACACTACTCAGATTGAACATCCACACAGCAAGATAATGATAGATCACAAGGTAGAATATATGACTGAAAATATGTAAACCTGATCATGTGCTACATATACATATCATGTCTTTTATGCTTGCAGAAGATCATCCATACATTCGATCCAAAAACATGGAAACAGAACTAACTATGTCAAAAGAAAAAAAACACATTTTCATCATAAGGATTAATTTTGCTTAGTGAAAATACCTATGTAATCTGGACAATACCATGCTTTAAAAAACTTAGGGAGCCAAAAAAGGATTTTAGCCCTCCATACTTCTATTATGACCAATGTCTGAATGATAGTTCTATCGGAACTAGAAATGAATGCATCTAACCACTATGTTGAGTGCTCATCCAGTATCCTGTAGACTATTATGTTAAACTCAATACGTGACCACAAACTCAAGCATAAGAGGAGCATGATTCAAGTGAAATAATTGGCCGACACTCTGTAACTAGTATCCTGTTGCATCTAACGAAAAATATGCACTAGGCGTTAACAAGCTTCTATTTCCACCCCTATAAGCAAACTTGTATCCTGTAGTATGAAAAACTTTAAGGAAAACATTGCACTTAATGCATCAATTAAGCCAGTGGCTACTCATGATGCACAATCGAACAATCATCAAGGAAAGTCTAGTCAAGCAAGTTGAAGCAGAAAACCAAATATCTATTTGGATCTATGCCGTGGTGTATCCGCCAACCATGAGTAGCAAAAAAACCTATGAAAAAAGAAAAATAGGGATTATGCCACTCTACCATGATCACTTCCATGCTACAAATAAGGGAATACATAGTCGTTTTAGGGTACTTTTAGGGTTCATTCCCAACCACTAAAAAGAGAGCCAATGCTATCTATTTGTATTCATAAAATCTTTATGAACATTATCATGTTCAATATAAGGATAGGAGCCAGCTCAATGGGTAGTCTTAAACAAATATAAATACTATTCGAATTTTAACCTTATGCAAAAGCTTTTTTTTTAACACAAAGTAAAACTTGATTATACATATAGATGGGAATCAGGTCACCATTGTAAGTATGTATTTAGTAATTAAGTTGAAAATATTCCCTTAGAAAAATAGCTCAATCAACATAGTACCCATATTATATCTCCAAAATTTATAAGATCTCATTCATACCATTAGATTGTTTTCATCACTTGTCATGAGTACTAACCTCAATTGGCATTATGTATTTGGGTCAAAATAGTTTTTAGTATAGGATATAATGGAGCAATACATTTATGTAATATCTAGTGATCATAGTTTCTAATATAGAATAAAATGGAGCATAGAGTAATCTTGTCATTCAAAAATGATAATATACCTTCCTTGACATATACAAGTATCATGCATTCATAAAAAAAGTTAGTCATAAACTGCAATATAATGTGCCCATAATGCATGTACATTAAATTTTCACATGTTAGAATGTGAGAAAGGGAATAATTTAACTATGAAATCAGGGATCAATGTAGGAAGTGGTCTTCTATGCACACATATATGCTAAGGGTCCATCTAATACAATATTGGAAATTGATGTGAGTATAAGTGTATGCATCCATCGGTGATGTATATGAGTGTATGCATCCATTTGTGATGTATATTGTTGTACTAATCCATGGTGCTTTACCGCTTGAGTTGTTTGTAGTGCAATTAATCACAACAATGTTGTATTTTTTCAAAGAAAAATGCCATAAAAATTTCATGCTGCAAAACACAAACAAAAAAATGGCATTTGTAGCATTAATCCAAGCATTTCCTACAAGCAATCTCCATCCCTCCCTTTCCTACTTACTCTTTCGGCCACCTCCACCCTCTTGTTGCCCTTCAAGACTACCTCTTGCCTCCTCGCCTCCTTGCTTCCTCACCTCCTCACCTCCTTGCTTCTTTGCCTTCTCACCTCCTTGCATCATGCTTGTTGCTGGCAATTCCAAGGCTGTCCCTCCCCTCATTGGCCAGCTCCTCTACTCCTCACGTCATCCTTCTCCTCATTTTGGTGTCTCCAATGAATAGCTTGGGGGTCTTGTTTTTGGAGGGGGGAAGCATAAGAATGGCAACACCTTAATGCACTATCATTTTTCGTGCCTTTGCCACCCAAAAACAAGACCTGCAAATCCCTTGCTTAAGCTTGAATGAGCCTCTTGATTTTGGGCGTGTTAAGCCATTTTTGACCATTATACCCCCAAAATCAAGAGGCTCATTCAAGCTTAAGCAAGGGCTTTGCAAGCATTGCAAGTCCAGTTTATGAAATCAATCAGATTAGGAATTGGCAAACTCAATTTGGGAATGGTCAGAAATACTTTGTCTTTGAATAATGCCTTGGATCATGGGATGGGGTCCCATGAACTTGCTGCCTATGATGACGAATGGTTCTGCCCTCGACTAAAGGTGACGTGTGTAGTAGTAAAAGGATAGCCCTCATGGAATCTCTAAGGGGTCTTGATTTTGGCCATGATTTGCACATTCTAGCACTTGAGCCATACATCAATTTCCAACACTTGAGGCATATAGTGGCTTTGCCCACGCAACGTTTCCAGCTGCAATCCAAGCATCAAGCAATCTCATATTCTGTATCCAGAGACATCATGAGGCCCCATATGTATGCCCTTCAATACTACTTCTTACTTATATTGTATAATAACCTCCATATGTATGCTCGTGAGACAACAAAAAGAGACCTACCAACCCAAAAATGATAGCGCATTGATGCGCTGCCATTTTTGGGCTAGCAGGCCTCTTTTTTTATGTCTCCTGAACATAAGAACAAGCACTTGTGTTCCTTACCTTTCTTTCCAATGGGGGTCTTGATTTTGGGGGTGTATGCCAAAAATTGATAAACAACATTATTTGATGCATATAGTTTTATTAAATCGATAAAATAGGCATGAAAACATCTAAATTGGCTCTTGCCATTTGATTTTGATGTATGACATGACCCCATTTGGATTTGTAATTCCAAAGATACGGGGTCTTACTTTTAGGGCTTGAATGCCTGAAATAGGCAGTGCGTCAATGCGTTGCCTATTTCATACATTTAGGCCTCAAAAGTAGGACCCCATGTAGGACCAAATGAGGTCCTACTTTTGAGGCCTAAATGCACGAAATAGGTAGCACATTGACAAGCTACCTATTTTAGGAATTCAAGCCCTAAAAGTAGGACCCCGTATACTTACAAATCCCAATGGGATCATGTCCTATATCAAATCGAACGGCAAGAGCCAATTTAGATGGTTTTCATGCCTATTTTCTCCATCAATCAAAACTATATGCATATATATATACATCAAGATATGCATCAATATATACATATGTATGTATGTATATATATATATATATATATACATACATACATACATACATACATACATGTGTGTGTGTATGCACACAAACACACACACACACGTACACACACACACACATATACACATATAGATATATATGTATGTATATACATACATATACACATACGTAAATACATACAACAAAATGGGGGTCTTGATTTTGGGGGGGGGTATGCCAAAAATTGATAAACAACATTATTTGATGAATATAGTTTTAATTGATGGAGAAAATGGACATGAAAACCATCTAAATTGGATCTTGCCATTCGATTTGATATACGACATGACCCCACTCGGATATACAAGTCCAAAGATACAGGGTACTACTTTTAAGGTCTGAATGCCTAAAATAGGCGGCGCGTTAACGCGCTGCCTATTTCATGCATTTAGGCCTCAAAAGTAGGACCCCATTGGCAACACAATGGGGTCCTACTTTTGAGGCCTAAATGCATGAAAAAGGCAGCGTGTTAACGCACTGCCTATTTCAGGCATTCAGGCCCTAAAAGTAGGACCCTGTATCTTTGGACTTACAAATCTAAATGGGGTCATGTCATATATCAAATCAAACGACAAGAGCCAATTTCGATGATTTTCATGACCATTTTCTCCATATATCAAAATTGTATGCATCAATATATACATCAATTTATACATATATGCATCAACATATACATACATACATACATATATATATATATATATGTATGTATGTATGTATG